>NC_089616.1:1200000-1500000 GCF_039881205.1 Euwallacea similis
ACAGGGAATACGTATTAAGGAGATTATTTAAAAGCGCTTTCAATGTCACATGTCCGGAAAAAATGATTATAAATTGTGTGCATTCACGTTCTTAAAAAATACAATAGGTACCTAATAGGATTGATTTTGCTTTATGAACGTTAATTTTCAAATAAGTGTACCTACTGCACTTCCCAGTACCATCGCACTAGCACTCTCGATATCCCTTTCACAACATGAACCCTGAATTAGGGATACGCAAAATCTTGTGGATGACTTTCAGTTGGAAAAAATTTACACCTGGCTTTGGAAAATTTCATAGACCCAGCGGTTAAGTAAACTGACCTTTTTGAATCTGATTTTCGTGTTTTCTGCACTTTGCTCTCCGATTTTGGAACCATACCTATAAAACAATGTACAGTGAACAAAAGCGACAATATTCTTCGGGCTGCTACGAGTGTGTTATTAAATGGGAAAATTCAAATTTGGGGATACATGTAAGGTCAAAGCTACGGCTGTACATTTCAAAGTTAAGGAGATCTATACAGGGTGTCCCAAAAAGGAGGTCATAAAGTGTATTTTTCGAACAAGACTACGCACTATGTGTATCTGTTCATGAAAATTTAGCGTAGACGAAACGCGTAGTAGTTAGATAGCTTGAACTACGAATTTTTGTTACCGCTAAAAGACGGTGAACAGTGGCATTTACAATAACACAAATAGATTATACAATCGTTAGATTAGTTATGTTTAGCGCTACAAGATGAGCAAATGTCAACCTCCTGAAGTGTCTACACCAACTGGTAAAATATATAATAACAAACAGTAGTCCTTGTAGAAGTTATGTGTCCGAATATGAAGTAATAACACACCATCGGAATATTAAAGTGTTTAATCAGTAGTTATTTAGAATGTGATATACAGAGGCAACAACTCGGGTTACAGTAATGTGAATTTGAAAAAGTAACTTTTTGGTGTTGTTGAAGGCGCTTTTTTACAACTGAAAGACAATAAGGTATAAACAACCCATTATGCGGGCACTATCTGCGTATCATACATACTCACCTCCAAACATTGGAGCAACTTCCGAGCCCGGCTCCACAAAATGCGTCTCCGTTTTCCAATCATTATTAACACGTGAGGAACTAGTAAACGACACCAAATACATTGCAAATAATTGCGAGGAATTAAGTATATCGTAAAAACTAAACTCTGGTCGATATTATCGATCACATAGCTACACAACGAACACATTAAAAATGTAAAAATGGCGGAACTGGTCTGCATCACACAATTTCCGATTTGATCTGCGGCTTTGCGACGTAACATTCTCAGTGGCCAATCATCGTTTAAGATAAATATATCACGTGTTTCAAATGCTGGTCGCAATTGGCCACACGATCACCTATGCACGCTTCAAAGAGGATTTTGAGGGAAACATTGTGATCGGAACAATTGTGCCCCGATTGCATTTAACTAGCGTTACATTTGGTTCGATGGACATTTCCAAAAGTCCAACGAATTCGTCACTTACAGTGGAGAACTACAGAACATACTTAACGGGACACCCTGTATTTACGCCGAATCCCGGCCCTGTATAAGTCGAAGAGGTGAAAATTAAGTGACATGATTATTAAGTACAGTGACTACTAAAACAGTATCGGACGAGAGCCCATCCGAAAAGTGATCACAAGTCCAATTTATGTTAACTTACATGTTTTATACGAGGTTCTGATAATGTTACTAAATCGAAAATTAACTCGTAGAAGCCCGAGGGTATGCTAAATGGGCACCCATTAAGTACCTACGCCGGATTTAAAACTCAATTTAGTATTCTCGTGCCGTCTGGCAATGAATAAATTAGGAGGTTTCTTTCTCAAAGTATGATTTCCATATAGTTAACACGGCCTATCTTAATAAGATATGTAATTGTTAATTAACACTTATGACCGATACTAAATCTACGCCGAGTGGATACTAAGCACAAACTACCGATTAAGTGAGTAGATTAACGGCATTAGGGGAGCATTAAAAGAGATTGATTTCGAAAACCATTCGTCTGAACGAAATGGCTTCGCCGGACACTTACGCAGCCCTTAGAGCAAACCACTTAATAAAATGATACTAAGTGTTTTGCGCTAATTTAACGAAACTGTGGGGGAAACCGATTGATGTGCACATTTTTAGAAAGGAGCAGTGTCCATCATATGGGTACACGAGTCAAATAATAAACGCAAAATTATTATACCAATTAAAACAAAATTATTCGCACCAACAATATAATTAAATAAATAATTGATAAGAGACGAACAAACAGATTACTAACTTACTTGTACTCGCGCCTCGCTGAGGCCTAGCCGTTGACTTAATTCCTCTCTCATGAAAGCGTCGGGGTAGTGCGTTTCATCAAACAATCGTTCTAATTCGTTCAATTGCTCCAAAGTAAAGTTTGTTCGAGACCTACGCTGTTTGTTATTACTCGATTTTGTAGAATTTTGTACTGGCGAAGGATGCCTCGAGGGAGAATCCGATCCATCTGCCTTTATATCTTCTTTCGAATCTATTAAATCTAAAATTGACAAAATAACGTACACAGATAGATATTTACAATTTATTTTTTATTAAGCGGCACGACACCAATCTTTAAAAAACGCTGATGTATCAACACCAGTAAATACAAAAGGCAGTTATCAAAACATTCCAGATTGAAATCGTCATTTTTCGCATCGCCTTATTTCGGTTTAACTGAAATTAATTTCAAATTTTAAATTCCATCCATAGACACCAATTAACTAATTGCTTTCTCTTAACCAATTGCCATAAGGATAAGTTCAAACCAGGGACGTCACAAAGAAATCATTAAAGGTAGGTAGGTGTATCAGTTTTAGCTGTCCTTTTGAGATACCATTATTCCTATCGTAAGTTCTCTAGAGAGTAAGCTCCTACTAATTGAGCACGTTTGACGACATGTACCCGCTCTTGAAGACCGAAATTGTCAAATCAATAAAAAATTATCGCTGCGTTCATGTAATTAAAAGCCCTTTAAAATGTATTAATTAACGTCATGCCATTAACTTATCTCTAAGGAATAACAGCAGTCACCAATCTGAGATAACTCCTTATAGGTGCTCCACAAATCTTGGGGCGGCATTAATTTAATTTTGTTCGCAGTTACTTTGTTGAAGAGATACAATCATAATATAACCCGTCTTGAGAATATCCGGACGAAGAAGAGCCGTGTAAAAATGTTCGCTTTGTGTCGTTTTTAATTAATGAAATTAATTACTAAAAATCTGTTTTTCTTATTTACTAACATGTAGATTGCCGTTTTTAAGGCAAGACGTTTTGTTAAACGTACCATGGAACCATTTCGATATTTTGCTTCCGCCCAAAAAGTAATTTTGATATTAAACGCAAATTTTCCACGGTTTTCATTTGAACTGACTTCAACACTTAAATATCGACGGCAGTATCATGATGATCGCCACGATCTTAGTTAGGGCCTACGACGTTGCCTATTGGATTTGACGATAAACAAATAAGTATTGTTATAAGAAACCTAATTACACTTTTAGATTATTGGACTAATTGTGTAGGTGTAGGTGGATCAAATTTAAATCGTATAATATCATTAAATCTGCTGCGGACACGACACACTAGAAGTATCAAAATGTGTCGAGATCAATGTTAATCTAATAAAACTCCTGCAATGGAATTGGATGCGTGTTGTGAACGACCGAAATACTTCATGAAGATTTATTTAGATTCGCCTCTTCCTTACTGGTCATAGGTGTTCCATACGCACGTAACATAAACATGTAATATAGACATTGATGTTATGTAAATACTGATGTAATGTAGATACTGATATGATACATATACTGATGTATAATAATGTAGATACTCGTATAGGTACATACAGAGTGTCTTCTTTTTCATCATTTATCAAGGTGGTCTGAATAGCCTTTTTGAAATGATGATTTCCTAATGGGTTGGGACAGATACGTTCGGTAAAAATTCCATTGAGAGCATGTTACAGTTTTGCCTGCAACTCCACCTTGAGGAATACATTTTTTTGGGTTCAAATCGATATACGGATCAAGCGGCCGTCAAAATCTACCGTAATAAACTGGTAATGTGTGTCTGATCGCTTCCTTATCCAAATTGTATTTCCCCGTTCGATTTATAAACTTTTATGTATTTTTACCAATTATTTTCACCCCTTTGAATAATGACATACTGTTATAAAACACACTGTATAAACACTAAATTCGAGTTGAAATATTCGAATTAAAACTGCAAAACAAGGAATAAGTAAGAATCCATCCCTTGAGAGGAATTAAGCGCACCAGAGAGCTGAATTTAATACCCCTGCAACCTACGGAGCAATATACATCTTAGAGTGGAGCGCAGATTAATTTAATTTTGTTAATGTAATGTATAAATTAAAAGCGATGTTGAACTTTTATCGTATGTATGTGGTTAAATATGCGAAGTATAAATTTGTAAGTAGGTACTTATAGTGTTACACCCACTTTTACAAGTAGGTAAAAGTGTACTTATCGCATTTTTCGACTGGTTCTATTGCTGTCGAAAACAGAAGGGGCACTAATGTAGGCGAAACCGAAAAATACGTTTGGAGATATGTTACATTTCCTACAGTAAACCAAATTCAATGTTAATTAACTGATCATAAAAATACTGCTGGCCACTTTAAGATTTTGGAAGCGACGCTTGGCGTCGCGACGGCGAGGGAATATTTTTTCTAGAAACATACTTTTTTCTTTTCAAAACTTTGAGGTTTGATAAATTCTGAAAAATTTTAGTATAAAAGATTTTTTGCTATCTTCGTTTTATAATACAGTGAATGATCGCGGTATTTTAATAAAATTTTAGTAGACTCTGGCTGAATTTAATTTTGTCGTGGTTTAACATAAATTTAAAGCAAATGACAAAACTAAGGTCAAAGATCTATAGTCGTCTACTGCATATTATACATTAACAAAACCTAGATTACAAGGCGTTTTTCTGCTTGACCTTTATCAGTGTTGATTTTTTTAATTTAAAGTAGAAACATACGTTATTCTTATATTTATTTATTATTTATGAGTCAATCAAAGAAGCTTTTCATAACGAAGAGAATTTCGGTGCAGACTAGAGAAGTTGAACCTTCACCATTCATTGGAATTTGGGTGAAGGAATGGGTGAAATGTTTCAGCAAAACTAAAATTCTGTATATCATCGAGCGAGCAATTGAATTCTGAGGGGTCTTGTAGACGAATTGTTGCATGTGTTTCCTCCAGAGTGTCCATTGTGGTTGAGAACGACTGGAGTGCTGATGGTTCAGGGGCCCTACATCTATATCGTTAGCATTTAATAACAGTTTCGGTTGTTATTTGTTGACAAAACTTTAGGGATTATTTCCAGCGACAAGCTCTTTATCTGAATTTAACTTCTATCAAAACGGATAATGTTATTATAATCTACTTACCCACAATAAATCCGCAAAGTTTAGGACCCCCAACAGTAATTTTTCTATTATACAGGGAAATTTTCGTGGATAGGCACGTCGCAAATAAAAATATGAATATTACCTACCCAAACTGTTATACAGGGAAATTCTATTGTGTTATACGGGGAAATTCTATTATGTTATACAGGGATAACACAGTAGAATTCTATTATACAGAGAAATAACATATGTATATATATGTATATATGAACTGGGGAAAAATGGCCGATAGGGAAGAAATGTCAGAAAGGAAAAAGTTTTAAATTAAAACATTTTTCAATTCAGATTATTAATAAGAAACAACCACTGATAATTCAAAAATTCTTTGGGCGATACAAGGGGGCAGGGCGCTGAAAGAAATAACACTCTGTAGATACTTTATTCTTGTTCTAAAAATAGAAACTTTGCGTCAAAATTTTTGAATAACTTCCCGTGCGACTTTGGATTTATATATTGTACGGTTGAAGAGGACTCTTCGGGCTGCTTGAATATACAAAAAATACTAATATAGCTTCAAGGTGTTCCATTAAAAAATCAAATATTCATTTCGATAAATTCCGATGTTAGTTTTTTCTTCAATTATAAACTCGCCATGGACTTGTGAAAATAAAAGGAACAAGCACGGGAATCTCAGTAACCATAAGAGCTAGATTGGAAAAATTCAGAATAGTTCCGGAGATATCCGCCTTGGTACTGACTAGATACCCTTCTTGGTTTGGTCAAATCTCAAGAGAAAAAGGAAAAACCACTCCGATCAACTTAAGACATTAAATGTTAATTAGAAATGGACACAAATACATTAGTAAACGTAACTAATTCGACTTACAAATCTTATTGCTGCTATTGTTAGTATCACATGAGGTATTCTCGTGGTTGTTGTCTTCTTCGCGATTGTCGGAATCAAATTGAGGACGCGATTTTGAGTGGTCATGATTTTCATTCCCAATATCGGCATCACACAGTTTTTCTTGATGGTCTGACGTTATATCCCCACTATTAATGTCATTGTTTCTTAAATTATTGGGAATCAGTCGTAAGTCGATGCAGCCGTGGTTTGGCGACGTTCCTTTATCAGAATCCGATATGAGCCAATTTTTCGGCTTTTTCCCATGTTTTTCGGTGTATTCTCTTTCAGATTTAACCTTAGGAGAACTATTTCCTGTAGCATCAATCGACAAATTTAAACATTGCACTCCGGAATTGTTGTTTGCTTCGAAAGATTTTGACACGAATTGAGTTAATTTATCCATGATTACCGCGATAATCTAAAGCTTTGTTTAGAAGGATCATGTGAGTGAAACTGAATAATCATTTGGAAGTTGGGATGGTTTCCATGGATACCATAGGGGCTGCGGTTTAAAATAACTCCACCCTTAACGAGTGTACAGCGCCGCTCATTGGGGGTAGTAATATGGGGATGGAACTTCGCCTATCGCTTCGCTGTGTAGGGAAATTTACTTCTTATATTTATGTCAAGTCAATAGCTTACTGGAAGTAGGACCAACATTTTTTTTAGCATTTGTTTTTCCAACTGGTGCAATTATGTAGATTTATTATTATAGAGTGGGTGTTTTATTAATTTCAATTTTAACTAAAATATAATCCCGGCATTTTAAACAGGTAGGTATTGTCCAGATTAATTACGTTTGGGAATCGATACCCGCATACCTATGTGCAGATATTTTTTTAACTGAACCATTTCAAACCTAGTTTAACGTTATGGCATTGATCTTGTCCTAAAACCGGTTATATCAGTAATTTTAACAAGAAAACTGCGCAAAAAACTTTCTTCAAAATTATGTGTACTGCAACGTTAAACAAGAACTTCACGAGCGACGGAGATATGAGTGTAAATAAGTGAGAAATTCTTATTTATTTGACCAGAAAAAACGATTAACCAAGTATCTAGTTTGGCCTGAGTTCGACTAAACTTGGTACAAAATTATGCTCATAACACAGTGCAGATTGATAAATACTTTCATACATATAAACCGTTAAAACAAATTTTAATCGTTTTTATTTTTCCAACCCTTATTTGAGAAGAGATCTTGAAAATAAGGACTCACACATCTATAAAAAAATTTCGTAGGATTTTTACACGACGCACAGTGTCACATTATGTGGGGATGAATCCCCAAAGTGTCCGATTTGAGTAATTTGAAAAGCCGACTAAATCAGATTTATTCAGTTTTTATGACAAAAGTTAATAGTGAAAACTTGATATTAATTTAATTAATGATGAAGGACTCCATTGTTTTCAATTATATATAAACTAGTTCTTCTTGGTCTTGGGGGACTTGAAAAGTTGGTTTCTGTTTGGCATTAGTCGGTTATTTAAATTTGATTTGATTTCATCTGCATTAACAGGAACCTGAGTAGAAACATTCTTATTTTGATTTGAATTAGTCTTTATCGGGGCAAATGAGACGTTAATTGGACGATCTATAGGAATAAGTTGGTTTCTATTTAAAATAATTTAAAACTGCAAAAAAATCTTCTCGGCGTTACTATTTTTGTGCAACATTCCGTCACACCTGTTCTGTGCGCACACCCGAGAAATTCAATATCTTGTATCTCCGAAATGAAGCACACGCACGCACACACAAACGTGACCGTTCATGTTACGATTCAAGACGCGTTGTATTTCTATGTTTCGGATTTAATTTATGTTTAATTTCGATAAGATTATTGTAACGTTATCAAATTTGGAAAAAATAGCACCGCGGTTGGGAAGTATGTGCCTGTGATTTTCACGTTTTCTCAGCGCTCATGATTTAAACTTCACCTTTGGGCTATAACGATGTAGTTCACAACCTCGGTGTATAATATACTGGAACTTCAAATAGGTATGATTTCATACCTGTTAAAATTGATTAGAACCTTTAGGGTACATTAGATCCCCGTAAAAACGTTCTTAGAAGAAATAATCTCAATTAATTCCTATAAAACCTAATAGTTTTATAACTCCAAATTGAATCTACTAACGTTGTGATTTTACCAATTATATATATTTTTTGCGAATCGTATGTATGGAAATATTACGTGAGTGACAAATATGAATGTGCTTACCTTTCTCCTATTTTTAACGCAAAAGTTATTTTTTGATAGATCATCGATCGTTAATACACCAGTTTCATCCTTTTCAGCTTGCTTCAGATTTCCAAAAGCTATCCTGGATTTAATGAGACACCTGGATGCTAGGTCCTGTAATGAAGAAATGCTCATTCGTGGAACATATTTAAAACTACAGAAACAAGAGCTTGGGATGTTTTTATGATTTATTCGCTGAAAGAATCTGAGAAAAACTACGAAAGAGTTATTGTTTTATACATTTTTGATTTTTATTATTAGTATCAGAGGGAGACAGGAAGGGTTATAATGAAATAGTGAAAACGACTTCTTATATTTGCGACTCGCTATTACAAATCAACCTACAGCAACGATTAGATCAGAAAATATTGGAGCGCAATGATACGGAAAAGTCCCCTATTACCACCCCTTAGATAATGGAAAACTTTATAATGTAGGGTTCCCATATTTCGTTATAAAAGTACGCACGCTTAAATGTCAATAAATTTTACGGTATTTTTCTGAAGGTACACTTGAGAACCTTCTATTAAAGTGCATGGAAGATTATTGTGTGCATAACTAAAGGTAACAATATGTTGCTTCGCACAATTAGTTTTAAAATAGGAGGATTGAAATATATTATAAACGTCTTATATTACATTGTATTTTCATTCTCAGTAAAAAAATATAAAATATATTATTCTACGATTAAAGTAAAAGGACTCGTTATCTACCTATTTACTAATTGGCTTTTATTGGTAAGGTGATTTCATTCTCTATCTATCGATAGTAATCAATTGCAACCAACACAATTGCCGTCAAAGAGATTTGCTTGCAAAAACCAACTTTGTTAAAAATTAAAATCTTCAAATTATTTCTCGCAGGAAATAAATCTTCGATTCGATCAAACAATCTATAATATAAAAAATATTTAGAAAGATCATAATTAACATAACTAAATAATTTTATATGCGAGTATGTCCTTGTAAACTTCTAACAAATAAATCTAGCCATCTTACTTAAATATCACGGAAACACAAAGTCAATCTTATCGATGTGGTATTTTTTTATTTATACTTATCTATTGATATTTTACTCTAGTTGTGTGGACAAGGTCCAGATTCGATTGGATTTAAGTTTTCACAGAATCTAGAGTAGATATTAAAAAACGATTATTTTTTCTATAAAATTGAACTCAGGAAACACGTTATTTATTTTTGCACCACTATGTACATCTAAACAGCTTTTGCCTTGGTGTTTCCTTATCAAATTACCAAAATTTTGATAAAATTTCTCTGAGAAAACGGACTATATTCACATATGAACAATTACTTACTCGATCTTAACTTTATGAAATTATTCTTTGTTAATACTTATTATTATGCGCAAATTGTGACTTGCTTGTACGAATTTAAGTGCACTTACTTTTAACAAAACGCTTTATATCACTAAACTGGACGGATTTAATGTTTTCCAGATTATTGAAATTTAATAGAGTATTAATCTGAATTAATAGTATTGATAGGTACTTCTTATAGATTTAAAAAAAGTATATCTTTCTCATCCTTGAAAATAATGTTACTGTTGCAATAACGATGCAGTGGCAGTAATTATTAGATGCGATATAATACTATGACATTTAAGCTAGCGATGAGAGCTTTCAAACAAGTCGCTGAGCCGCTTTCGCGAGGCGACGAACTGCGAAAGTATTGGGGATTTCCTGTAAACATTTAAAGTAAAATTGCATAATATTAAAAAAAAATCCAACAAAACATTTATTTACCCATTTGGAAGACCAGTTCTGGCGAGCTCATTCGGCCATCGCCACCATTTGAATACGCCAGGACTCTCATTCTATAAGTTTTCCCAGGAGAAAGACCGTTGACGTATCCCTCTAAGTGCCCTCCAAATGGTACAATTGTGTCATTTGCCGTGCTCAAATCTTGATCAAACTCCCAAATTCGAATCTAGATATACACGCCAAATTACCTCTATCTAGGAAAACTGTAAAATAAACTTGCCTTATAGCCTTGTAACGGTTCCTCTTCCAACGATGGCTGAACGTACCGCCACTGAACATTTATGGTGGACGGGTTAATTCCGTACACTCTAACAGAGGACGGCGGTTTCTGGGGCGCTTTCCTAAATGTTCGCTCTATAAATTCAGAAAATGTTTGACAAATTTGACTTAATGCGTGACTCAATCTACCCAAATATCTTTCGCTTTCTGGTCCCTCGCCTGCACCGTTGTAGGCCATACACTTAACGAAATAATACGTGTCGGGCTGAAGACCTACTATCAGCGCCCACGGTCTCGTTGTTCTAGACAAATAATAAACACTATCTTCTTCACGCGTATCCTTTCGCCAATATTTTATCCTGTGACCGATCAATTTTCCTTTTATTTTTTCCCTAATTTCTTCAATCGGCTCCCATGACACGTTCAAAGCTACAAATTCAAAAAAGCTTTCGAAATACATATTACGTAAGCACACTGAGTTCACTTACCGGTCGAATTATAAGATTTGGCGAGCACGAGTTGTGGAGCCACTTGTGGCATATCCTCTGCAGAGAATATCAAGGCTTCAGCGCTGATCGGCCCAGGACCTATTTCGTTTATCGCCTGCACTTTCACTAGGTATTTGGTGTAATAGAATTTTGGTTCGATCTGAACAACCGCTTTATTGATGCTGCCGAATTCTTTAAGTACCTCACTTTGGAACTCCAACTGGTCGTTATATCTTTTCCAAAAAACTTTATAATGGATACCAGGAGCGTGTTGTTCTTCGGGTCTCAAAGAGTTCCAGGTAATGGTTAAATCGCCAATTTTGCCTCCACCACCTCCCAATTGTCTTGGTGCTATTCTGGGACGATCTTTCAGTGTATGATATTTTGGACTCGGGGCCGAATACGGCCCCTGTCCTAATTCATTCCATGCGCGAATTCGAAACTCATAATTTGACCAAGGAGTCAAGCTTACTTCTACATCGGCCTCCTTTCGACCGGTGAATCTAGAAAAAAGATATAACATTGGCAATAATACGAATTTTAACGAAAGAAATTAAAACAAACCTGTCTATCTCTCTCGCTCTCACTCCGACTGCTACCGTTACCCAAGTATTATTCCAGTTAGTTCTTCCGCTAATAGAGTAGCTGTAAACAGGCATTCCGTGTGTAGCGCCATCAGTCCACTGCAGCACGAAGGAGTTCTTCTGCATGGACATCACTTGAACGCCTCCTGGTGGCCCCGGCGGACCTTGAACGACGACACGGGTCTTTGACGATATCACGCCAACTGCGCTTTCTATTAGACATTCATAATCTCCGGAGTCGGAGAACGTGGAGTTTGCTATTCGTAAATAACCGCCATCGATTTTCTGCAAACAAGAGATGAAAACTGCCATAACTATTTAATATTAATTACATTACTATCTTATTAGCAGAGTTGAAAATTTCGTCAGCCCGAATGCGAAGCCCGTTATGAGTCCAGACGTAAGCGATATCCAACATTTCGTCTGATATCGCGTAACACTGCAAGTCTAAATTGCGTCCATTTACAGTCACAATTGTGGGTCCCGGGCTTTCGACTATTCGAGGTTCTCCTAAAGTCATTCCTTATCACCGATGGTTACTTATTATCGGTAACTTACGTAAAACTATCAGTCGACCCTTCGACTCGGCGATTCCTAATTCATTAATTGCCGTACACGAATAGACCCCTTCATCGTCTCTAGAAACGGGACTCAAAAGTAGGTTTCCGCTTTCAAACATTCTGCGATGCCCTCCAGGTCCTATTTCTATCCCATCTTTTTTCCAAACAAATCTCGGCTTCGGAGCCGCTTCCGGTCGACATTTAATTGTGACATTACCGCCCTCCGCCGCATATGTCTCGGATTCAAGTGGTTTTTTCTTGAAAGTTGGCGGGAAAGCCAATACCCGCAGCTGGGCCGAAGAATACCGTGTTTTTAACGTATTGGACGCACTGCATTGGTACATTCCTGGATCTCTTTGGTCGTTCAGATAGTTTATGGTTAGAACATTATCCTTAATGTTTATACGTCCTCTGTCCTCTGGATCCAAGTTCAGAACAGCTATAAAATACACAGAATTATTATATCGACCCAGAAAATGTGTCGAGTTAACAAATTTACTCACACAACTGCTTCCCATCTTTAAAGAAAGTGTAGTTAACATCGGGTATGCCAAAAGCTTCACAAGTCCAGACCAGCTCGCCTTTTTTGTCAATATGTTTATCACTTAAAGGAATTGTGAAATTTGGTTCTGCTTGAATATTCAATACGACTGAGTTTTCAATACTTTGTCTATCATTGTATGCCCTACACGTATACTCTCCTTCGTCTTCCACACGAACATATGGGATAATAAGGACTCGATTAAAACTAGTAAAATATGCATTTCTAGGAAATCCAACTGATCCTTTTCTGGTCCAATTATAACTTGGAACAGGACTATGTACGAAAATTTAAAGATTGCATTAAAATACCGAAAGTCAAATGTATTAGAGGTACTCACTATCCAAATGCGACACATTCCAATCGAACCTCCTTTCCAGCTATCGGGGTGTCCGGAAATGATTTCGGAAAATTATTAGGAAACTTCAACGTTTGATAATTTGCTAAAAAAGACAAAAGACACTGTACATAGGGAGTAAACTTGTCAATGAAATACTTACAATGTGGATTTACGCGTAAAGGAAAAAATGGTCCATTTCTACCCGAGTCAGAGAATTCTGATTGTATACTACAGCTATAATTCGCCCTATCGATGGTTTCCAAGGCGGAAAAATAAAGAGCGCCATCGTTAGAAACAAATACCCGTCTATCTTCTTCAACAAAATTTGGAAAATATTCTCTAGACCACGAGTATTTGACGGAGGGAAAATGATTAGGCGGATCGCAGTAAATCGCTCTTCCCCAATTTAAATCACCAACCTCTGGACTTCTTTTCAATACAAACTCCAAAATAAATCCAAAATTTATATTAATACTTTCGGAAATTATGGTTCCAAATTTGTTAGATGCCCTGCAGTGATATGTAGTCCTGTCAAGTTTCTGTTGTGGATCATGAATAATCAGTGTTCCCCCAGTTATAGTGTAACGTTGATCCATTAAAGGATCTATTTCTCGAGGTACTAAGACATCATTTTCATACTCTTCTCTATACCACTTGTACGTTGGCGTGGGATATCCTCCTGCTAGACATGTTAAGCTAATATCATTATACAAATTTCTCTTGGACATATCAAAAATTGCATCTGCTGGTTGCTTCACAAAATAGGGTCCTCGAGGTACCTTTTCTGGGTCAAATATTTCAGTACCGTAAGCAAAGTTTCGTTGCTCCGCTCGCAATCTTTCCACGGAGGCTACATTTGCTTTGCAAATAAATGGAAATAATTCATTACCATCCACTGGCTGTAAGCCCCAGTGCATTGACTTATCCGAAAATGTATATACCAAGAAATTAGTTTCATATCCGTCAGGCAAAGCATGTTCCTTAATAAATGCACTTTCCATGGGAGGTAACTGGGTACCATCAGGGTTTATGTATAAATTTGGGGATGTTTGATGGGCTCCAACGTACCAGCGACGATGCTGCGGATCGTACCGATTTAAATGTTGTACTAGAAAGCTGTGTTCTTCAATGCTGCTAATAGATACTAAGTCAGATGGATTTTTTTCTGCTTGTTCGCCTGCCATGGCCTGTCACGTTTTAAGAAGACACAATATAATATAAATTGCATCTAAAATTTTTGGATTTACTTACTTGACAAAGGAGTCTTGAGTCTACGTAAGATTTCCGAGGTGATTTAATGAATTTATAACAATAATGTTGAAATAGAACCCAATGCTCAGGACACTCAAACTCAGAGCCTGACAGGTGTCCCACATAATCCCGTTCATAATTTTGAAAATTTGATCCAAGACTGTTTAATCCTATGTGAGGATCTACCAGACTGTCACTTTCACTGACATGTTTGCTATTGATAACAGGACTATTGCAAAATATCACAAAAAGGATTGACCACTGTGGATGGACCATCTTAGTAAATATCTTTATAACCTAAAAATGCATCAAATAAAAAAATATTAGCTAACAAATTAGATAGTATTTTTCTCCACTATTATTTATTCACAACAGCATCTATCATATAATGAATATTAAGTAATATAATTACAAAATGTAGTATCTGTGAGATAGTTTGGCGTATAAAAAATCATCAGCATTCTACCCCATGTGTAAACCTAAGTTTTATTGGATGCAATTGTGGACATTTTCAATGATTGAAGAGGCATCATGAAATATATTGTAGCTTCCAAAGTTGAGCCACAAAATAAATATTATAATTCTTCAATTCCTTCATAGCACTTAAAAATATTCACTTTGTGAAGTACTAGCGACGTGTTTCTAACCGAAGCACATTAACAGCTCTATATTGCATTTTAATTTCACTTAGAAAAATTCAATATAATTGCATTTCAAATTGTCAGTGACAACCTTGTTTTTGTTTATTCGTCAATTTTTGATTCCTGGCTACTTAATAAAAGCACTTTGATTTAATAGTTCGCCAGACTGGCCCATCGGAGCCCAGAAGTGTTAGCACTTTATTCCTATGTGGACCAAAATCTGAATCTTAAAGCCCAGGAATGATCGTTGAGGATAATGGTATATATAATTATAGGTGTATGTATACACCGATACCCATTTCGTATCATTACTAAATAAAAGAGATCTTATCAAAAAAGCTTACCTAGAAGCATTCAATGTTACTTATTTCCACTAACGCACATCGTCCACTGGAAACTTAACATTTATATTTATTTAATTTACCAATTAAACGAACTTAAGTTCAGTGATAATTAGTCACCCAATATCAAGAAGGTAGTAACTCTGTTAAGTGCTAGACGACGCTACTATGTTTAAAAAAGAAACAATCCTTCCGTAAACCTTTCACTTGTCATTTCATTCTCCCTCTCACTTTGATTCGATTTCGATTTTCACTTTAGAAAATTTAACTACTATATTTTTAATTATGAAATCGGCGGAAGAATTTCGATATCTATATTATCTCTAAAGATATCAAACTGTTTTTGCTGGTTATTGCCAAAAGTTAACTAATAAAATATTTAAACTTGATAAAGTGACAATTGAAATCGAATCGAGATTTCGAGAATCCGATTGCAAAACTCAGATAAGATTAACCAGAATTTTCCCGCTCCTCCAATGTTTTGGTTATGTTGATATTGACGAATTGATAATTTCCAAATTTGCACCGATCCTTAAATTCGTATAGAAGGCAATTAAGCT
Organism: Euwallacea similis; assembly: GCF_039881205.1. Lineage (NCBI taxonomy): Eukaryota > Metazoa > Arthropoda > Insecta > Coleoptera > Curculionidae > Euwallacea > Euwallacea similis. Next base: position 1,215,887 of record NC_089616.1, read on the forward strand.
TTAAAACTATAATGTAGATGATAGTTCAAGTTTTGTAGTTACATTGGTAGAATGATGAGCACCAACAGTGTTAAATCTTTAATAAACCGACAATATGGAATTGGTGAGTAGTTCTCCTTTATATTCTTCCGTGGGTCCTGAATTTTTAGTTACTTGTTACCACAAATACTTGACTACATGGAACGAAAACAGTAAAAATAATAATTAATTGGCACTTAGCTCTTTCCCCTCACATAAACAGCAACTAATGTATCTCTTAATTTTCAGCTACAACTTGGAGGGAATATGATCCCCTTCATTACAGATTTCGCACCATCAATGACACTGTAGATGCTGAAGCTCCCATATTTGCAGCACCTATTTTTGCATGTAAAACTGCGCAAAAAGATGGAAAAGAACATTTTGTTGGTATGGCAAATGAAGATGGCCATTTGGTTATTTTGGATACAGAATCGAAGGAAAAGTAAGATTTAGTTCCTAACTAGGTGCATGCTAAAGTAGGGATGTTTCACAAAGGACATTGTTATGAAAGTGTTTTTCAGAAGCCATTTATTTTGTTTAAATAAGGTTGCCTTTGGTTGATTGGAAAATATGTTTCTTTTTAGAAATCCTCTCAGTTTTAATATCAGCTCCTTTCTTATTTACAGACAATGCACAAATGCCCACAACAATGCAATTTTTGAGTTAGCCTGGAAGTGTGATCAAATGCAGATAATTACAGCATCAGGTGATCATACTTGCAAGCTATATGATTTGGAAGATGGAGACATTAGGGAAGTTCGGATGTTTTGTGGTCACACAAGATCTGTTAAAACAGTAACTTTCAGAAAGGATGATTCTAATGTATTTGCAACTGGTATGAAGTGAAAAAAATAAATATTTATGTATATTTCAATTTTCCAATTTTATTCTAGGCAGTAGAGATGGAAATATTATTTTGTGGGATGCCAGGACAAATCAAAACAGCTTTATAGGCAAACCCGACTGTACCATTTATAATTCACATCCAGGAAAAGATGTTAATACTCCAAGTAAAAGTAAGAAAAAGATTATTCAAGCCAGCAGCACAGGTTTGTTATATTTGATAGTGCTTTCATTGCTCCTATGATTAGAAAAATTTGTATTTAGGAATAAAAAGTGTCACTGGATTGGTGTTTCAAAATTCCAACACTTTAATTTCATGTGGGGCAGGAGATGGGGTAATCAAAATATGGGATTTGAGAAAACATTACACAGTACACAAAAAAGAATCATTACCAAAGAACACTATACCCTATACAGGGAAAACTGGTAAAAACGGATTTAGTAATTTAACTATTGATGGTCCAGGTACATAAAACATTATTATTCATTATCAAATTGATTAAGGATTAGTTTTGGTGATCTTTGATGATCTTTTTGTACAATTGATCTGATATACAATTCATTGGAAAGACAACTATGCCTAATGTGGATCTTCAAAGCACACCACGTTTTCCTTGCAACTGTGGATTATTATACATGAATTTATAGGTATCAGGCTGTATGCCAATTGTCTAGATAATACAATTTACTGCTACAATGTAGCCACATATGATGTGGAGCCAGTTAAGTGTTACACAGGTCATTTGAATAATACCTTCTATGTAAAATCTTCCTTAAATAAAGATGGCCAGTATTTGGTGAGCGGGAGCTCAGACGAAAGCGCTTACATATGGAATATACATAACTCTCGGCCTATTGTAAAATTAATAGGACACAGTGCTGAGGTGAATATAATTAGCTAGCCAATTTGTCATTAAAATTTAAAACATTGCCCATTAAGAACGGAAATAAATAAGAAGGCGCTTGATGACGACAACTTCCTTATGTTTGTTTATTTCTGACCTGGAATGTTTTTTATTATTTACAAAACGAAAGGCCAAAATTTGAAATTGATATTGTGTCTGACTATTATAATCATTGTTGTAATGTAATTTGTTTTAGCGATACATGCTATGTTCCTTTCATTTTTGAGTCCATCAAATATAACTATTTATTATTATGTTTTTCCTCTCAGTATTTACAACATTTTTACTACTGAAAGCATCAAGGTTATTACAGATGACAGAAATATCGTTAAAATTCCAGTTGATTAATAAGTTAATTGTTTTGAAATAACGAATTTACTGTTTGCTTTGGTTTTGACAAATCTGTCATATTAATAGTTGATTAAAAGAATTTCTTTGGTCTTCATTGAATGCAGTGTTTATTTAATATTGTTAAATTAACAATGGTCACAATAGTTAGGCCATAAATAAGATTTCTCAATCATGAATTTTTAGTATAACTTTCCCTCATTAGGTAACATGTGTTGCCTGGTGCAACCTCAAATCATTACTGCCTTCCATCGTAACATGTTCAGATGACATCTCCTATAAAATATGGAATATCGGTGATACTGACTGTTCCGAAAGTATGAGATGGAAAACCGAAATTTTGCCTCTTCCAGTTCAGAAACCATTAAAGTACGTGTTGATGAGTGTTTTAGAAACTAAATGTTTGTTAGGTAACTTTTTTACAGGAGAGGGGTAATTTTTAAACAAACAGCGTCAGATTTTGTAAAGTACAGTACGGGGTGTAGATTTTGTCCTGCTCCATTAAATTATTCCAGAAAGCGACTGTGCAGATTCCCAGACCAGACCAACTTGCCGAAACGACCAATCTGGCAGTGTAAAAATTGTCAGAAAGCTACAATTTCCAATTCTCTCTGTGAAAATTGCATACCCACCTCCTGGAAACGTAAGGCGGACTGTGATATGTGGAACGAAAGTAAGAGAACCGATACCGATTTCGGACCCAGGAGGTTATTTGCCCATTTGGATGGAAATTTTCGGCAGGCTGACAATTCAGATCAGTTCATGGAAGTTCTAGAACGGTGTGAGGAGGATAGCATCAGTTTAAAATCGCTTAATAAAGCTTTGGGTAAGTTATATTAGAATATTTTATACGAAATGTGATTTTTTAGTTGTCTACCGAACATTCAGATATTATTGCATATTCGGTAATTATTTGAAAAAATGCAAATCCGCCACGTACGGAAACAGGCTTGAGATTTTATATGGGCCTTTACGAGAATTTCTAGCCATTATAGGGAATTGGGAAATTGGGATTAAAGTCAAATTTTGTAAATCCCATCAATTAATCAAATCGCAAATAGCGTAGATGATGTCCTCACCAACGATCCTCGAAAAGTCAAAATGACACAAAATTCTACAACTGTGATATACATCCCAAAACAAAACAGCGATTGTAATCCCCACAGGCGTTGTGTTTGAACAACAAGAAAATTACACAAATTTAAACGCTCAATCTGAGTCTTATAATAAAATACCTGCTTTTATTATGTAATTAGTTCAGGTTAGTTATGAAAGTTGTGAAATGAAACTCGTGCAATGACTGGTTCCGATTATAGAAGCTTTATTTAATGAAATTAAACAAACAAAATTGTCTGTTTTCGATTTTTGAAAATTACATATCCCTAACATTTCAGAATCTTACAAATCTACCAAAAACTCTATAAACCTTCCGGCATCACCCACTGTCAATTTACCTAATTTTGTTGTGGACGGCACTGCACCGCACATCCACTATTCACCACCAAAACGGAAAGCTCAAGATTGGCTGACGAAATTACGAGTCGAAAAAAATTTACGCCAAGAAATGGTGCAACGAACATTGGGGCCAAGTTCTCCCAAATCCCCGAAATTGGAAATAACGCCTAAAAGTAGTAAAAAACTTTGGACAACTCCAAAAAGTCCACTGTTAAGATTTTTCAAGGTTATCAATAGTAGTAGCAGCGTTAAAAACGATTTCAATGTAAGTTGTTCTCCTAAGAGGCACGGCGGTTTTGGGTGTTTAGGTAGTAGCAGTTCGAACCAAGGAAATCAGTGAAGAAGAAGATGCGATCAATAATTGAATAGTTTTGTAATTTTGAAGAAAGCAAATGTAATACTCGTAGAAGTGACTGATTTTTTGTACAGGGTCGCAGAGGTTTTTTTATTCGAAATTAGTTCAGATTAAACAGACGGAATAAAATTCGAAAAACCCCTTTTTTAGTACCTACTTGTATTTCAATTAGAAAAAGTAAAATAGCCGTTTCCTATTACCTTTAGACCTAGAATCGATAATTAGTATTAAAAAAAATGAATTAACCTTAAGCAAAGAAATATAAAGTTATAATCTTTGAAAAGGAATACATTATATATTATTATTTTAATAGGTGGACCTCTATCTTAATTTTAAATATATGTATATACATAGGGTATCACGAAGGTGTGAAATTAAGATTTTTTGTTCGCAATGCACATCTGTTAACCTTATGGAAAACGAAAAAGTTGTTTGAGTGAAAAAAGATTGGAGTAGAGTTATGATTTATATAATTATTGTATGTTTTTAGAGGAGAAACAAATAAAATAATAATATATGGAGTTTTCCATTACAAAAAACGATATTTTATATGGTAAGTTTGTTTATTTGAAAATTGATCTTTTCAATTTTTGAAATAAATATGAGGTAGCTCATAAGAAAGTGGCGTTCTACTTTGAACGACCTGTGTTACATACAATCTCATAAGAATAAACGTCTTAGTGGTATAAGTAATACACAGTGATAGGTATCATTTTGTAGAATCGACTGAATATATTTTTAAATAATTTGTTGTTTTATTTATTTGCCAGAATTAAAAATTTGAATTTAACCCCTAACGAAAGTTCAGCAATTACAGGTAAGTTGACCCTTCAAATTGTGCGTAATGATTTTACGTAACAATGTTAAGCTATTAGAAGTTTTTGTAGAGGTAATTAAAAAATCTGAAGTTTGTTTTATTACTGTATGCACAAAGAAGTTAAAGATGTTGAAAATCAATATTCAAATTTAAAGTCATAAAATTGTTACGAAATTCACAATCTTTTCATGTGTCTTTTATGGTATTTCATAGTCTTAAAGGTCATCTTATACAGTCTTCAGTTAAATGATCTTTGCTCATACATGCTAATTTGTTATTGATGATATTGATTGGTTGCTTATTACTTTGAATAATTTAACCAATTAAGAACCTACATTTAAAAATCCAGTATCACGTGCTCAAATGTCTTGAATATGTATCTGAAGAGTCCATAATCTGCATAACTACACACATAATTTGTAGAAACCAAAACGAATAAGAGGGTCGCAAATGAATATTTTTAAATACGTTCAAAATCAATGTTTTATGAATTCATTATAATCTTTATCATACATACGTTAAGACTAAATATATACATACATAGAATTACAAAGTAAAATGTGACACATCTGACTAACGAGTACCTATAACCACATGGGACATCCCTTGCGAACATCTGTACCTTCTTGGATTAACGAACCCAATACCAACACTTAGTTATTTGTCGGCAAATCACCGATAATTACCAAATATGAATCCAACTCACGTTCACATGTGCTACACCATTATGCGGTTGCGGGGGTGAAATCATTCATTTTACCCTTATAGAAGGGGGTTTGCCATAGAATCCTACTAACAATGAGATTTTGTATTAGGATTAGACATCAGCCATTCCTAAAATGAAACGTGTTCCACAGCAATGTTTTATTTGAGTCGATATTAATAGCAATAATTGTTGATGAGCAACACTGAAACCTAAATTTTACTACCCCCTTATCTGCCTATAAAATTAGCAATCAAATGAAGTCCATTCAACTGTAAAGCGATACACATAATAGAGGAATTAAATTAGTGTTGTCTGAGTGTGTCCTGTATTTTTAGCCTCGTAAAGCGGATATTGCACCATTTGATGACTGCTGGAAAAGAAATTACTGTCTTCATGAAACCTGCAAACAATGTTAAGAGTGCAAATATCGTTTGTAAAGAAATGGAGTTTTAGCTTTCGTGACATGAAACTCCATCCTAGAGAAATTAGAAATTGTATGCTTTGTGTGTCAATCTACATATAAGCCGAGTAGGCGCACAAAACCCGTAGGACCGTATTGACTCTTTTACTCAGGAATTCATATAAGCAAAACTCTATTTTAAAAGTGTGTATGAGATAAATACTGGCATCTGCTTAGGACTAGGAGCCACCTTGGCGCTGGAGTGGCCTACATAGAGAATACCCACCGTCGCCGTTGTGCAAACCTGGATTAAACTTATCAGCTGAGAAGGAATTTACTTAATACTTCTGACGTTAAAGCGATCAGAGGGAGTAAATGAAATTAAAATTCGAATTGTTTTCAAATGTGCATTGCGGTGGTAAGATGCGTCTCCACCCTGGTATTGTCAAAGTGGCGCAATTAATGAAAATTTCAATAAATAATCCTCCGACCTAAAGTTAGACCACAACCCATGATCTTCACTCACTGATCAATAAACAAAACAACAATGTTTCAGACGGTGTTAAAATGCAGATGAATGGACCACAATGCCCGACTGGCTGCAGCCGTAACAATACGATTCAGTCTGACACGGACTGCGGCTACGAGTGCGACTTAAAGCGGGATTATTTGCAGCAGAGTTACGCGAGATTACCGAAAATATACGCGGAATATTTAATTTGATTTATTATGTTAGTACTGTAATAACCACTTTTGAAACGAGCGGGTATCGAGTTTATGATTGGTGTAATTTGTGGCCCTCAAAAGAGTCTGGATGCCGTGTGGAGTTGTCGATGGTAAGCTGTGTAGGATTCGTTAAGCATAACTGACGGTTAATTAGTGTAAAACTTTCAAAAAAGTTTTCGGCAAGGATTTGTACGTTCAGCCTTGCGATAAGCAAACCAGTTGTTGGAAAATGTCCAGGATTAAATAAAATAAAAAATTTCAGGGTCACCTTTAATACAGAGATTTGATTAAATTACCATAGAGATTTATTTAAAGCGAATTGTACTTGAAAAGGAATCTATGCGCGGAGAACTTTGAAGATTAAGCATTTTTCTCAAGAACGATGTGTACGGGCAATCTTCCGAATTAAAAGTCTGTAAAACAGGCAAGCGACTTCAAGCTGGTCCCAAAGGGCGATTGCTCATTGCCGAAATGGACGTTTTATTATTGCCAGAATGCTCAACGTTTTCACATTTAGAACACTAAAACAGAGGAATGTAAACCGGCTTAAGACCTAAAAATAAAGCAAATGAAGTTTTCGGGTTCTTGCAAAGTTCGCGGCTATTTACGGTTGTGACACTGGGAAATGTTTTAGCATTTGACGATAGTGATATGGAAGAATAAATAATGGAAATTGGGACCGTCTGCATACTGGGCGAACTGTAAATAACAGGTCGAATTACATAAATCGCCGGTAAATGTTTATTTTGGACGCGGTTTCGCAAATTTATATTAATCATTTGTTCAGATAAGGATAGTTTAGGATCTCGTCACTTTTTGATGTGCCGTCCGATCATGTGAGCTTATTGCACGAGATCTGTCTGCTCGAATTGAGTCATAATCCTTAACATTCTCGTACATTGCTCCGAGTGTCTAGAGTAGCACTTCAGAATTCGTTTTAAGCCACCCTCAATTCGTAATTTTCCCTAATATCGAAAGGGTTCTAAAATGTGGATGGCAAGAAGGAGGCTTTCCGGAGGAAAAAATCACTTTGCACCGAGTCCTTAGATCTTTTAAATAGCGTCCGAGTTGGGCATAAGGAATGCAATTGGTAGTTGCAGTTAAGTGTCCTAAGCAAGGACCCTGGCACAGCACGAGTCGCGGTAGATAGTACTTATCCTTCCGATTTAAAAGTCGGCAAAAACTGTCAAAGCCAGATTCTCGTGGGCATTAGCTTAGACCGTCGCAATCGCAGCGTAAAATAACTGGTATGAGGAAAAGATGGCACAACTCGGCGGATATTCGGATAATTTTATAATTGAACCGAAACGTGCGTCGCAAAGTCGTAACGTTTGTTTCTTGCATACGAGAGTTTTCACGTGACGTACAAACGTGCTTTTGCAACTAATTTTGTGAGCAGTTTAATTTGTAATCAGTCCGATATAAACTTTTGTAATTTCACAAAACACATTAACATACATGTACATAAGTCCGGCAATACAAAAAACCAGCACATCATCAGGTCCTGGTGACGTCCGCGGCAGGCAGTGTTGCCAATTCAACCAGATATTTCAGTTTTCAGGACTCAAAGCTAAGATAAAATACATACATTTTACATACATGCTTGAATCCAAAGCAGTCGCATTCATAAACATTCTAGGAATTGATAACAGCATGTAAGTCAATGAAAATATTGGAAATTTGTGTAAAAATAGCAAACGCAGAATAATAACTTGCCGATCGGAATGTAACCAAGAACAACGTGGCACGAATGCGGTATGACGTTCTGTGGTGCCAACACACATGTAATAATTCACCTCTTTGGCCGAAGGCTTCGTAAAACGAAAGAGACTTATTACTATAGCTACACAGAGGCAATTATCATCGACTGAAACACCAACGTTCGCATAAATTCTATCTACTGAGGAAACATTAGTTGTAGAACTTTTGAAAATAGAAAAAAATCCTTTATACAAGGCTTACATGTATGAAATTTCTGCAGAAGCCCAACTGGTATTTCAATGGCAAGGGACACCCTATATCCTCTATCTTTTAAAGCATAATTTGTGAAATGTAGGGCTTAATCCAGTAAAGTTTAGGGTTATTTTGACAAAATTTAATAGATTTTTCCTAATTTTGACAAATAAAATGACTGAAAACGGATTTCATATTGTCGTTACGAGCGGGAGGCTAATATGGCGTGAGCAGCACAAGGCAGCATTTCCTAATGCATTTCACACGGTATTTTTTCGTAATTTTAATGTACGATTTAGAAATCGCACGAAAGATGACAAAGATTTGCAGCAACCATTATTGTTCCTCATCCTATTAGCTGAGTTACCAAATGAAGATACCTGCTTTCATGTCTTAACTAGTTAGGAACCAGTTTTGTCACCCATTCCACATAAAAAAGCTGCCACTTTATTTGTCAAAATTAGAAAAATATCTCTTCGATATTTTATTCAGTCGAATTGTTAAATGTTTGTTTACGTTCTTCCTTTTCTAGCGCCTAGCCATGAAACCGGACAAAATCAACACGAAGTGAGAGACTCACAATGCGATTGAAGAAACCGCAGTCGTTTCTGTGCTTCTACGCCCTCGTTCAAGTGTCATTAGCCCATCCGAAGGATGACCATTTCAAAAGCGCTCAGAGAAATAATCCGAAAAAGTACTATCCGACTACTACCACGAAACCGTTACTAAATAGTGCCAGTGTGAAACTCAGACATTCGTCTTCTAGATTTCCACATTTCGACAAATTAAAAACTAGAATGGCAAACCTAGATAGTGCTAGTAGTTTCTTCGGTAGTAAAAGTAGTGTTAATACGAATTATAAGAGTGACAATCGATGGGATTATTACAGTGACACTGGCACTCGAATGCGACACCACGGGTGGTCCAATAGAGGTCGTACCACCACCACTACTACTACCACAACCACCATGCCTAGCCTAGAAGAAGATTTGTTCAATAGTTACGGGGATTTCGATGGAGGGGACCAGGTGGTGAGTACTCATCGCAAAACGGTTCTATTTCATAACAAAAGAAATTTCAATGTAACTAAGGTATGTTATCCATAACCCTGAAAGCGATAGTAATAATTTTTCGTGCATGTTAAAACCTGATATCATCTTGATACATTACTACATTATCTCCAGTGCTTAGAAAGTAGGTATGTAACATGCTTCTACTTTGTTACCAATTTACTTCCTATAAAGCAAAAAACTATTTAGGTGGCTATGCGGGTAAAGCAAGACATCATTAGTTAAGTAGAATTGCAATTTCGGTACTTATATATTAAAGTAAGTTAACTTAAGTATATATTAGGTACAGATGTCCTTGTTATTTTGTTTGAACATCAATTTAACGTTGAGAAATAATTTTTTTTAATTCCCAAAAAACGACTTTATTAAATGTTATAAACCATTTGCAATGTTCCTTCTAATGATGTTATCTAAATATATACTGCATAAATACATTATTACCTCACCTTCTCTACCACATTTTAAGAGTTTAACCGTAGTCTATTCTTGCGTTTCTGCAGTAACACTTTCATTAAAGAAACAATGATCAGTAAAAATAAAATCTCATAGTTTAATCAAATCGAACAGGCGAGGTCGTTTCCAGATTTGGATAATAATCCGTTGAGGCATATAAACATTCTTCTTTAAAGTTAACCGTAAATAAAGAATACAAGAAGCTCGTATTAACTGGAATACACTATACACGAAATGACCCTGTACCGCGTAACGTAAGTCTGTAGAAGAATCTTCCTACATTATCTCATCGATGGGATAGTCTATTGAAAAACTTGACCTATTTTATACGTAAACCATCTCAGTTATTTTACATTCACCTATTGACTAATAATACTCGAATCGAGGCCCATATAGTTAGTCGGTGATGCCCCATCATCTGCTTAGTTTATGGGTGTAACACGCCACCCACTCGTCATGTAAAACGTATGTGTAATACGTTTTCGTTTATTAATAGTTAGATACTTAACGCTTGAAACTTGGTTTTCTATTCTGCACCAACAAATACAGTGTGTTTAAGGTATAAATGTTCAGCATGGGAATCTCCTAGAAATGGTTAATGCTATAGAGGTGGATTCACGATGCAAATAGTTGTTTCGAAAAATTCTAAATTTTCTAATGTTTAAGAACATTTTTCTCTGAGGTGTGGTAAGAGATAGATGAAATCTAAAACCACTTTTCCATTTTAGTTTTTTATAAGCTTCAACATGACGATCTTGTTTTCATTTTATAACATTTCATTTCTCATTACTGACCATTAACTTTTTTTTAAATACGGTACTGATAGTTTTTTTGCTTCCCTTGAATGGGCAACTTTCCTCCCATTTAACTAAGTCTGTATCTACTATTTTTTACGAGACTCTCATGCTGGACATTCTGTATACATCACCTTGAACGCACTATATACAGGTAAATGAAGACATTTCCTAATCCTAATGTTATATAAAGCTGCGAATTTGTCGTTCCCGGTAAAAATACAACCTGTACAATTTACTTTACTGAGTAGTACTGAATCACCTGATCAAGTGCCAGATTTTTTTTTAACATAACAACTTATTTTATTCATCACTAAAAATACTTCGAATCAATTATTAAGGATCCGAGATCATTTTTGATATATCCAAAATGAATGCTACGACGTGATAACAGGAAAATGTCCCGAGTGAAATTCCAATTTTGGAAATTAATTAAGATTTAGCACTTACACAGTGAAGTGTTTATATCATAAACAAACATGTTCTTGACAACCACAATCATAATCCCAAAGTAGTTGCACTTTACGACTTCCCATAAATATAGGGCTTGACAGTGATTCGTGCATAGCAATTTAAAGAATGCCTTCGAATGAGCCAGTTGCAAAACATCACAGAGACGTCGTAAGGAAGTTTACGCTTTTTGAGTTAGAATTCAAGAACACACAATAAATCAGATAAACAACGTAAATTTCTGCTTTATAGTTAGTTCTCCTCTTTTTGCAGTATTTTCAAGTAAACACTAATTATGGTAATATCAGTTGTAGTAGGCAGAGGCTTCCCAACCGTATGCCTGAGTTTCCATGATTTATTATTACTATGATTGAATGGACTTTTGTTTTATTGTGAGCATAAGACATACTATGAATTAATAATGATTTCGTTTAAGAACGTACCTACTGGTTTGATTAATAGTCGGTTCTCTTCCGTGTAATCGACAATAGGTACTTAACAGTAAAGTTTCAGTTTTCACTTATAACAGAGGCTCCTCGTTAATCAAGCTTTTATACAATAACCTCGAAGCCTCTTCATCATTCATTCCATTTCAATTTTTACATACAACTTCTTTAATCCCCCAAATAGCAGAATTGAATGAAGCCGTTACTACAATATTTATCTTATGTAAACAGCTCGTGATCCTAACCGAGGCAATAAAATTTTTTTATCCTTTTTAAAGTATCGTAATTTTAAAACGTAAAAATGAATTTAACTATTGCTTTCGTTGTTTTGAAACCCATTTAGATAATTAAGTTTTTGCTCAAATATTGAACTCTGGCTTTAAATTTTCCAGATAAAAAAAATCACCTTGGTTCATTCCAACATTAAATCATGTAGACGAGGTTAATGTCTCGAGGTGGTTTTAAACGTTCTTTGACTGGAGTTCGGTAGCAGAACTAACTATTGTTTCTAAACCGTCAATTTTTCTGCTAGCTAAGCTCCAGTGCCAGTACTATAATGCAGAGCATGAATGTGTTACAAAAATTTTAGAACCATGTGTTAATTAATTGTGTATGTTAATGTAAATTAAAATTCCGTAAATTAAGGTTGTTTTTAATTGTGGGTAAAGTAGGTGTATACTACTTAATTTGGTCTCCAATCTGAACTTGTCTAGTTGGACAAAGTTGTGACACACCAGCATAATTTTGCCTACCACATTTTTCTTTTATTTTTTACTAATTCTCTTAGGTTTTTTAAGCTCAAATTTATTGCGACGGTTTGAAATTATATAAGTTGATTCTCAAAAATATTTTTTAAATGCAACCACAAAAAAATCACTTAACCCGGTTGGGATGACGAGCGGTTTATTTCTTCACAATCTGGAATTAGCCAACAACTTGTACAGGTAAAGAATTTCTGCCACCCACACTACGTGCGGTACGGCATTTATTTATAATGAAAAACAGTTACCTAATAGCCAGTGAAGACTGAAGAAAGGAAAGCACTTGTGCAGTATTACAAGGCAAGTACTGTAACCTACGGTTACAGTATCAACACTCCTTAATCTTTTAGTAGTGAAAGGGCTCATTTAAATTGCGTGAATTTTGTCCGTCAAGATTAGGCAGGGTTTCAATGTCGGATGTTACTTTCCATAAATGATCTTTTAAATTCTACAAATATCTAACTCTTTCGAATTCTTCTAGAGTCTAGAATCTTCTTGGGATTTTTTCAATGATTAAATTTTGATGGCCAGTTTTAAAAATCTTTATGGACCCTTGCGGAAGACTCAACTATAAGAATATGCGTTCAAATTCTAGGTATCTGTTTAGGTTCAATTGCAGATAGGTATAATTTATAGGATCGATGCAAATGAAGTTTTCTTCTCGGTTCCGATCGACTGGGTCTCGTGTAAAAATGTCGTCTGCGATAATATGAGAATCCAATGTCCTGACATTTTATTACCATGCTTGCAATATTTATGGCTAACTTCGCATTTACCTTGTATGCAGTACTGCAATCAAATCGTTTTGTCCTCTGTCCGCTTCGATAAAGTACCAATGAAACACCTATAGTACCATTAGTTCAATTTACCTAGAGTGCAGGTGAGTGCAGCAGGGGGATTAAACCGCAGAATTACGTGGAGAATAAACGAAAAATAAAGCCATGAACTTCACTCCTGTAGCATCATCGTCATTTTGATTTACTGTTTTTCGTAAGTTGTAGGCGAGCCAAGAAACATCAAATTTGAAGTGTAAATCTACTTCAATCATGTCACATAGGTAAATTTTGGATGCTGGATGAAATAACGGAAATCGGCATTACTTCAATTTATCTTTTATTTCAAATAGATATTTTATTACCTTCGGTTTGTCACGATTCTTAACTTAAATGTATTGATGTTAATTAAGGAAAGCACTTGGAGATTTAGATGTTCAATCAAGTGGCCACTCTTCTATGTACCTGGCAAAACCGTAGCAAATAAGAGACCCTGCGCTTGTAAGAAATATCAAGATTTCAAAGGTAACAAGCACATTTTAATTGGTAGAGAGGAGTCAAAATGTCACCGTATCAATAAATTCTTGTCGTCACACTTCCTCATTCACAGAAGTTTTCTCAACTACTCCCAGTACTCAAATAATTTTGTTCTAGGAATATTATTAATAATTAGCATCTCAAAGAGGGTCGATTTCTCAGCAAATTAACAAGAACGTGTTAATAATTAAATCCGCTTACTTTAAGGTCGATATTCCCTGATAATAAATTGATGGTTACGGCAAAAGACGTTTAAAAAGCGAGAAGACTGGACGGGCACAAAGGAGCCTGTAACTTCGTACGTTGGAGTCGTACCGAGAATATGCAAAAGATTTTCCGATAAAAACGAAAGCTACCGTGAATGCAAAGTCCCTTTATTTATGATCACCCACGCGTACAATATCAAATAGCTTGCAGTACGGACACATTTAATAGGAGTTTTAGCTGCAGTATCCTGTGTGGTTTATTCCCTTCCATAAAGATATCTTGGAAACGGCGGTACGAGGCTAGTCTCAGAAGTACCCGATCTAACACTCAAAGAAAAAAAATTGGAAGATATTACACTATTTCTCAACATAATCTCCTTCGAGATTGATACACTTTTCCCAGCGATGTTCTAGGGTTTCCACGTCCTGTTTATGGTAAAAAGCTTCGAAAGTTTCCAAATAGGCATCAACCTCGGACTCCACCTCTTTATTATTAGCAAAACTTTTTTCATCGAGCCATTTTTTCAAATTTGGATATAGAAAATAATCCGAGGGGGCCAAATCTGGCGAATAGAGTAGATGAGGAAAAAGTTCGAAATCAAGTTGATTAATTTTGACCGCCACAACGATGGCAGCGTGGACTGGTGCATTATCCGAATGAAACAAGACTTTCTTTTTCGCCAAATGCGGTCGCTTTTTTTCTAATTTTTTTCGTTCAAACGTTGCAATAATTTGTATAATATTCTCCGTTTATTGTTTATCCTTTAGGGAGATAGTCAATAAAAATTATCCCACGTACATCCCAACAAACTGACGCCATCACCTTTCCTGCACATGGAACGGTTTTCGCTTTCTTTGGAGCCGATTTTCCCCGTTAAGTCCATTGTTTTGACTATTCTTTCGTGACAGGTGTGAAGTGAAGGACCCCTGTTTCATCCATAGTATGAATCGATTCAAAAACTCGACTTTATTGCCGCGAAATTTTGCCAAACACTCCTTTGAAATATTTTCATGGCACTGTTTTTGTTCAATTATGAGCAATCACAGCACCTATCTTATGCACAGCTTTCTCATATCCAATTATTCGGTCAAAATGCGATGTACAGTACTTTTTGAAATACTTATCATGCCTACTAACTCGCGGAATTTTAGTCAACGGTCTTCCAGTACAGTTTTGTGGATTTTCACCACAATATCTGGAGTCACCTCATTGGGTCGACCACTACAGAGTTCGTCTTGGCAGCTCCCAATATTTTTCAGTTGTTAACAAAAAACTGAATTTGCTCAGTGTAGAATCTAACTCCGCTTTGATGTTGGACGGACTAAGACTTTTAAATGAAAGGATTGAATCAAGTATCGATGACTAATTTTTTCCATGTTCACAAAGTCTCTAAAAGCGCTCATTAAAAACGGTTCCAAAACAAACACAAATCAACGTAGCACCCTCATACTTTAGACATAAGCTTTTTTAAGATTAAATCTTTGTTGGATAAATGTTTAACAAAAAAATCGTCATCTACATATACGTCAGGTCGAGTACTTCTGGGGCTCTCCTCGTATATGAGTTTTGTAAGGCACACTGAAAAGGGAATGCTATTGTATATTTATGAATTTCATTAACATATAATAAATCTCCACTGCTTTAAGCCTAGAAATTAATTGCTCATAAAAAGGGCATATATTATCAAATAAATTGCTTGACTAATTTCAAAATTAAACAAATTAAATTCGAAAAAAGTTATAAAAGTCTGGAATGAAAAATCGTTTAGAACTTGATTATTCTTTAATCTCGATGAATTATTTTTCACACTTCCTGCTTAACTAAACTGGCAAATGTAACGCGTTGGTCCCCAAAAGTGGGTTAATTAAAACGAACTAAAACCACCATAGAGCAGTGTGAAATTTTACACTCATTATTGTGATCATTTCCCTAATCTAAATTGGTGGAATTATTGTTTTAAATGTTTTAAAGTAACAGAATAGGTGTGAATAAATGGCCTCTATATGGCAGGCAAGAATAGTTGAAGGGACAAAATCTACCGAATGTATTATAGAACACGCGTATTTTTAATGTTTCCTGTTGCTACGTGAAGTCATACTACATAATCATCCGGGAAATTGCTCACAGGCTAAGGTAAAAAGTAGTGATAGGAAAATGGAATTTAGTAAACATTCTCAATTAATAAAAATAGATTTTATCATTTACTTTTACTTTACATTAACACACATTTGGCGACACTATCTTTCTTTACTATGTTCTCTTAATTTGAAAATTAGGTTCCTACTTAGATCGTCTTCAAATGCGATTAAGCATGTCATATCTAATTTTGCTCAATTTATACAAATAAGACATTTTACTGGCATTCTGTATCATGGCCTTAATTTGAATATCATTTCCTAGCTGACCTTTTAATTCTGGGGGCATTACTGTTTAACTTTTGATAGTAATGAATAACATGAATATCTCATGAGTCATTTTTGGTCTATGTTATAACCCTGATCTATGATCATCTCTCTATCGTTTACTTACTTCGTATGAGTGTTCAATTGCGTTAGTATCATGTTTTATGTCCACTTGAGAAGACGAGGAGACAATTGAAAGTTGCTAAATGATGTTAAATTAACTGAATATCAGCATATAAGTAATACTTGTTTAGTTAAGTAAATGTGCTTGAAAATTTATGTCAGCTTCAGTTCAGGTTAGTTCAGGTTAGTTCAATGTAGTAGTTCAGTTCAATGAAGATCAATAAATTAGTTGTCGGATAGCGTTGAGCTGAATCATTCCATAACTTGGGGGGACCCATCGACTTTAATCCGGAAAATTGAACAGGCGACAGAACTCGCACTGGCAAAGAAATTCTACATTTATTTTTATTTCGTTCTATCTGTAACATTTTTTTGTACTGGAAGAACTTTTACTAAAAAAGTTACTATTTAATTTTATCGATACATCTTGCTTCGAGTATGGCATATTTAAAAGGCGTTCTTTGGCAAAAGTGGCTCTTTCTTATTGTTTGTTGCCCAGTCAAATACAGAAAAAACATCACCAAAACAAAGCCATTTGCAGCAAAAAAAAGCTATGTATTGTATTTGTGCATTGCTTCTACATGTTGAATTGTGTCGGCATTTTTGCCGAAGGTGATTCGAACGCCATGACGACTACTAAGAAACGATCGTGAATCACTTGCGCGTAGTGTCGAAAATACCACAACTCAACAAAAGTGCAGTGAAAATACACTGCTGGACAAAAAAATCCAGACAAGTTTATTATTTAAATTTTCAAAGAGAAAAACATGAAATTGGATGGTAAAGTATTTTTTAAAAGAAAACAGAGCATCAAATCTAACATTCTTTCACTGTATTTTTTAAAACTATTACTATTAGTATTTGTTTTGAGAAAAGTGACATGAACAGAATAATCTCAGATATTGATTTCTGTGTAGAAAGCAATAATCGGTCGGTTTTTTTTGCGTTTTTAGCATTTTTTTAAGTTTCTTTGAAGTAAACAAAAATATCCTATACTATATTAAATACTGTTTATCGTGTTAGTTTACAAAATGCGGCCCGAAATAGCAGCATAAATTGTTGCATTAAGTCAAGATAATCAAACCGTACCGTATATTGCAGTTTAGTTTTTCTTGAAGTTACTATTAATTTGTTTTTTTTTGTTAATTTTCAATTAAAATGTTTTCTTTTTAATTTTTTCATGCATTTTATTTTTCCTAAACTTTTTTTAATATAATTATGTCAAAAAACAAAAAGTTTTATATTATTGTTTCCTAAAATTGTTGTTATAAGCTTGTCCGGATTTTTTATCTAGCAGTGTATCATATTGAATTAAACATAAGTTGAATTTGATTTGATAGAAATGAATTGATCTTCACACTTTCCCCTTCACACTAAGCAGATCAAAAACTAAGATCTTTTTGTAGTTTACAACCAAATTAGGTTATTTGTCAGTCTGTCTACCAGGAATACACATCATTCCTACCATTTTCGACCAATTAGTTAATTTACATAAATCTGTCGTTGTTTTCATAAGAAAGTTACTTTGAGCAGACTTAGCCCGCACAACAAAGAACTCTGACTAATATATTATGGAATTTGGCTTTAATACGAATAATCTTATTAAAAGCCGGATCTTGGGAGTAAATCGCTGTTGTTAGTAATGTAAAGAACATACTGTTCGACATTAGATTTGGAAGAAGCAGATTTCTTCTTTATAACGCATTCGTTGTTAATGCACAACATAGAGTTACAACTTATAAACTTGGAAGGAACAATAATTGTTATTTTCAATTACAAATTGCTACAAAACGTTTCATGAAATGTAATTTTTTTCTTTATCTGGAGGGTAAAGTTAACACTGCTTCTCTTATATGTACCAAGATGCAATTCTAACAGAACAGAGGTTAATATGGATTTACTTTAATCCGTAAAACTCTTATATCATTGAAGTCAGTCGAAAGTGAACAATCGCCGGACCCCATAATATACATGATAATAACTGTGAAAATATTAATTTTTATAAAATGGAATTATGTCGTTGAAATTTAGGTTGAAAAAAAACTTTGAAAATTATACATATACAGAGTATCCCTGAAATGACTGTATGTACAACACTTGACTAAAGATTCCTGAACCAAAAATAAAACGTTCTAGGCACACTTACCTATATGCAATGTTAATTGGTTTTGCCGCTACAAGGCTCCAAAGTTCTTAAATTAATATCGTTTTTTCAAAATAATTGCTAAACACTTTAATCGATTTTTACTAATTCCGGAAATAAGAGTTGGCGTGTTTTGATGTAAGCGGGATTTTTTTAATGCGTGGAAATATTAAATTTTGAAACTTTTTTGTCTCTTTTTCGCCAGACATATAGTACCTCTACCAAAAACAATGATTTACGATACTTTACAATTTATTATTGTTGTTTAGTCAGAACGAAAACATGGAAAAAATTGTAATTCGAAATAATTACCAATTTAGTTTGTTCTTATAACAAATGTTCAAAATGTTGACCGAGAATTTTTGTTAAAAAATTAATGCTAAGAAAAAATTCTCAAAATAGTGTTTTCTATTACTGTCTAGTTGAAGCAGAGGCGGATAGAGTTCGGACCTAAAATACAAAAAATGAATATTAATTCCGCAAAAAAAAAGTTTAATCTTCAAAAGAGCTTAAGTTGCGATATCATTCTTCACGTCCAAAGATGGTCCTAAGTACCTTCCAAAACAGCCAAAATTGCACATAATTTCTACTTTAACTAAAATTCTAATTAAGTCATTCTCATTAACGTGACAAAACTTAACTGTGAACCACAAGAAACAACAATCAGAACTCACCCTTCAGTACCAAAAGCGTAAACAAGAATCACGTCAGCAACATCCATTTTCACTCACAAAATGACAGTTAAACGCCGCCCACTTTCACGCTCTAACCCAATCACTTACTGAACCAATCAAACGGCGTACCTCACGAGTCTTTAGAACAAAAGAAAACGCGATTATCCCGATTATTAGTACAATGCGCATTACGAACATTTTGATCATCGCCGCGCTAACATTCAAGTGAATCATCTACGAAGCGATATCAGTACGAAAACGCACAAAAAATTTACAACTTGCCTTTTGTGAAGGTACAGCTGATCGGTTTTAAAAACGATACCCGATAGGAAATAACATGCGACGTTTCCACATTTAGTAAAATGGGAGAAAAGTTGTGAATTCAAGACGGGAGATTCATCATACAAACATACCCCAATAAAAATACATTTCCTATTGCAAACAGAACTTGATCGAAAAAGAAGTCTGAGGCTTTTCGAGAACAATACTAATTTAGAATTTCATATGGTATTAAATATCTCATGTTCATAATTAATACATACATACCGGGTGATTCACGGTCGATGGTAGGTTAGACGTTTTCGGAAGGCTGATATCACGATCTTTTTGAAAATTTGCATATATAGAGAAGTGGACTTGTTCTATCGATTTTAAATATTTTCAGTAATGCAGCGTTGTCGGTTCTATCAGAATGTACTAACATCTCCGCTATTTTAAATGGATCACCCTGTATGATTTTTCATTTTTTGGTTCTATACTTCGTTCCAATAATTTCTGCTTTGAATTTCGTATGCGTATCTGTAGCAGTTTTCGGAATATTATTTAATTTTTTTTTTTCTTCAAAGTGAGGCCTTTAATAAAACCTCTGCTGTAACGTGATTTGAGGTCACAGAGGGAGAAAATTTGGAATATAATTTGTGAAAGGTCCGTCAATTTGTCGCATGTAAATACGAATATCTTGTACGGATGGCTTAAAATTAATAGCCTTACGGGTACACAATAAAAGTGTCTTTTTTTCAAATGGAACCCTTTGTATATTACTAGCCATGCTGAAAGACAATTAAATTTCCCTTAAAATGATGTGTTATGTTTCTATACCTAAACCATCACGTTTCGAAAATAAATGCTGTTTTGTCTTTAAATTGTATGATTTAACGATATTTGCCGCAGGTGGCTCTGCGAGGCCATGATTGTTGAAAACTATGCAATTGTTTAAACAGTTTGACAGGCGGCGTTGTTGTAATTTTTAATTTACGCATTTTTAAGAACAGTGAGTCGAAAACAGTGAGAAAATGGCAGAAAACAGTTATTCAAGTGAAGTGTTGATGAAATTATTTATTTTTCATGGACAATGTGACCAAATTATAGCTAGGACATGCAGGAAGTTCAATGAAATGTATCCTGCTTTGCAACCAATAAACAAAAGGAAGTTTATAAGAATACAACACAACTTCATTAACCATGGTCGAGACTTAAGGCCGAACCTAGATTACCGAAACCTGTAACTGCCGATGAAAAAACAATTTAATAATTTTAATTAAAAAAAAAAAAGTTAATAATTTCATCATTTAATAAAATAATTTTTTCGTAGTAAAAATCGCAAAATTCAGGTGGCTGCCGTTTTGAAATGGTTAAACGGAATGAGCTGAAACTTCGTAAGTAAAAAGGTCTTCGCATATCCTTTAAATTGAGATATCATTCGACCCCCCATTCCATTTAAGATTTTAGAGATGAGTCGCCCCCTGCTCAAGGGGTTGCCGATAGAGGATTGGACATAAACTTAAAAAGTTTCCCCCTCGACATTTCAATTGTGTTTCTGGAAATTTTAAAACAATACATAGTTCAAGAGTTATTTAGGGTGGTTCGTTGTAAAATGAAAGCACTATATGTAAACTTATAAATTTAATTATCTTATGATTAATAGCTTAACACATTCATTGTTCAATTAGAATTGTACCATCGTACGAGATTCCACATACTTTTTTGTAATTATTTTGAATTTTTGTGAATAGTATCTCTTTAGATCTTTTTTAGGGAGAGATTTTATAGCACCTTTTGAATTCACTCAGCAAATGTATTTATCATTATATTTATTTCAAATAGGTAAAACCGCCTCTTAGGCGTTCTCGGCATGGTGGCCAAAGTCCAGAAACCGCCCCAGAGGCTTTCTGGGTAGTGAATGTGTTAAGCGTCATGTCGTGATCCTGCAGTGGCATCTCATCCTTCATCAAATTGTCCAGAATTCGTAATGTTTATTAATATGTAATTTCTGTAAGAAACTAATCAAATTGTACAATCAGAGGATGTTTTGTTAAGCGGTTTACGTAGGATGATAGAGCACATCGAGATGATAGATTTGAGATATTTTCCGAGACAATTGCTTCCCACGTTCCCGAGAAATCGGTGTTCGAAGTTTGAAAAGAGGCAAAAAAGGATACCTCTTCTATTGGAATTGGAATTCTATTATTAATAGATATGATTATAATTTTCTTTCTGTTTGATATTTAATAAGATTGTTCTCGAATGGGTAAATAAAACACCCGATTTCTTATATTTTCTTTATTTTAATAATACACCATTTTTGTCTAGCATCTTTTCTTTATCATTTATTAGGCTCCGCTTTTGAAATAGGATCGAAAAACGTATTATTACTCCCTTTCTTGCTATGAACGGCGATCTAAACTAACCTGATATATTCATACACACGCATTTATTGTAATTAGTACACATACTAAAAGAAGGGCCAGATGAAGCCAGTATCAGGTCGGTCTGTTAAAATTTCGAGAGTTGCATAATGATTGTGATCTAATAAGCAGTGGCCACAAGCATCATATGGTGATCCTCCAGGGAAAAGTTCTCCTCACTGAATTGTCCAGAATTTGTAATTTTTATTTATAACACTTTTCTGAATAATTCGGACAACAATTTAAATATTTGTAATGAATACGTATACAGGGTGTCCCAGAAACATTGATACAAATTGGTAGAGGATGAAACAGTGTTGAAAAATAATGCGGTTAAGCTGAACATGCCTTATGCAAAACCTGCTGCTTTTCGATCTACAGGATGTTAAAACAAATATATATTTTTTTGTAATTTGTCGATAAATCTTACATTTTGCAAGTTTTTGCGATTAAATCTTTACGGAGGTGTTTTTGGGTACGATACATCTATCTCAGATGTTTATTTTTAAGTAACGTATAGGTGGCGCCACCTACGTCTTATATGTATTTGGAAAACTAATATAACTTTTTAAGTAAACCTCGGTAGATTAATTTTTTGTGTAAATTTGGAAAGGTTAGTCTTTTTTCCAAAGAAAAGGTACACTCAAGTAAAGTGGGCATCTCTAACCGTTCAAATTAGTGAAAATCCATAGAAGCGTGTAGCAATTATTTCAAAAAAACCATATTAATTCGGGAACTGGCGCCCTGTAACGGCAAAATCACACAACATTGGATAGATGTAGATAAATTTCCCTAAATTGCCTTATTTTGGTTAAGCGTTGTACAGTCATTTCAAAGACACCCTGTATATTAATAATGTGGATTTCACAATTAAATTTATCGCAAAAATTGAACGTCAGACACCCATGCATGTTTTCTTCTATCCCGGCTAGAAGTAGGACTTTCTTTTTAAAGATCTTTAATTTGGGTCGTCCTGTACAATAATTGGCCAATTCCCCACTGTGGATTTTTGGTTGCCTGTCTGTATAAAATACGTCACTTGTATTATTTGTACGTTAATGAATTCACGTGCGTGTTTCAATCTTCCACGCTCGTCTGTATGGCCCTTAAACGTGACTTATGGTTGGCGTAGGGTATTTCCTTTTAATGCTTAATACTATATTATTATAAATTGTCCTGAGTCTTCAGACCGTACAAGTATACAACGAACCTGACCGAAACAATTTTCTTAATATCCCCTTGTTTTAGGAAGACGACGACCCTGACGACATATTTCTGGACTATGATTTCGAAGAAGATTTCCAAGCTGAAGAGCCCACCACCGAAAAGACCACACCAGGTAAATTGTGCAATTGAAAGTAACACAAAATGTCCAAAAATTGCTAATCTCGTTTTCTAGCGCCTAGGAGGTATTCCAGCTTTGGCGAGTACAAATGGGATCAGTTTGGAACAAGAGAAAGGGTGGTGCAAGCAAGGAGAAACTACATGCAGCAAAAGGACAACGTTGCAAGCAAAAAATCATCTGAAGGTACTAAAAGTGCGATCATTATTGCTGGTATGGCTTGCTGACAATAGTCATATTGCATCGATTGTTGGCTAGATTGATTAAATCATTATGTAATATTTTTTATTTATTTAATTTCGTATTCGTTAGCTGTTACGTGTCAAGCAGGGTCATTTCCTCAGTTTATGAAGATGTAAAAAGCTCAATAGTTTGCGTCAACAAGAATGACTTCTTTCTTTTCGTGAACGAATCAGTGATGAGACTTTCAAGCGGATTTTGAAGGGTTTCGAAAGCTAGCTTTGAGCTAGCTTTTCCTTGTTACACCTCTACTGGTTATGAAAGAGAAATCATCCCTTTTTCTCCTCAAATACATTGCCATGCAATTCTATTAGATTATATATTTATACAGGGTACATATGTATATGTCTGAAAAATGCGAAGGCAAAGATAAACGATCATTATTATATTTCTAAAAGAAGTTTTGTTCCAGAGATAATTTGCTGTGCGAGCACATAAGGTGAGCTATACACTTTATTTGTTCCGTTTATGAAGGTGTAAAAAGCTGAATTTATGACAAGGACTTTTCAGGCTAGAACAAGTTTAGGATATCCTTGAATCAAAACCATCAAAATCACTGTAATTTTGATGGGTTTTTGGGGCTAACTTTGGACTAGATTTTCATTGTTACGCATCTGATTGAAATTAGATGTATTTATTATACAGCTGTATCCAAATCTTTGAAGATTTTAGATACGAAAGTCATTTCTCTTAAAATCGTTTGCGGGAATGAACCGTGTGCCGTGCGGACAAGATATTGCGGTTTTGTGTTTGGTGCTACTAAAATCGTAAGTACATTTAAAATTCCCATATAATTGTCTTTCAGTTTTTGTTTGATTTTTTGTAAATTGCTTTGAAATTATCATTTTTCTTCCTTTATTTTTGAAGAAAAAGTTCGCTTTTTCACATATAATTGGATATTTAAACTTTAAAAACTCACCTATCTACGAGGTTTTACACTTTAATGTAACGTATTGCACTATATTTCGTAGTTTTCATCGAAAGTGACATCTTACTGTATATAATCTGTTTTATAATATTTAATATTTACTTTTTAATAACATATTTTACTTTTATTTGAACATTTCAGATGACTCTGGCAGTAATGGAGACCATAGTGGCCTACCATGTGCAACCCGTCGCGTCGTGAGTTACACAGCAAATAATAATTGGACTTAAAACAATTTCTTATGTATTATTTCTATATATTTCAGCCAGCAGTGCTGAGTACGTTGATGGTATAAAGCTCATGGAAACATTTTTCCGCAGCCGGGTGGTAACGTATCAACAATCTGAAACACAAGGTAGCTGATGTGAAGGGGTTCATGAAACTTAATTTCCTCAAAATCGTGAGCAAACAATTAAATACAGAAGTTTAGAAAATCGGTATGGAGCTGTTTGGACGATTCCTATATCAGGGGCAGGTGTTGCAGGATATTAAACTCCAAATTCCCCTCGATTATTTGAAAAGTTCGTAGTCATTGATGAGAACTTTTCGGAATTTTCATAGATTTGTAGTGGTATGTTTTTTGTGCTAGAACATTTAGAAATCGTAACATTTTTATGATTTGTTACAGGGTGATCTTTCCAAAAGTTCCTCCACTTAAAAGTAAGCATAAATAAAGTCAACTCAGTGAGAGTATCCTCATATCTGGATCTCCCGAAACAAATTACTGCTGGAAAAGTGGTCCTAAGTATTCAGAACGATGATGAAAAGGTCTCATGTGGTAGACTGTAGCGCACTTTGATCCAGCCCGTCAAGCTTAGCACATTAATAGTGTCGTGCGCTATCAATAATTTGAGAACGGTCTACCATTTGCAGTTGCAGCAACTTACGGCTGCTAACAAGAAATCGATGCATGTCCCGAAAGATTCATAAAATTTTTACAGAGCCGGTAATTGAATTTGTGTGGATTGCGAATGTACTGTCCAGATAAAGTTACCATCTCCCCGTGGATCCACTAACAAAGAAACATACTCTGAGAAGTAAAATAAATGTCATTGACAACTTAAAAAATGCAGTGTAAATGACTTTGAATGATTAAAAATTCAATTCTAACATGCTTTCTAGGACTTGAAAGTTACAACTAAAATTAATGGTCACCTCTCTAAGACACCGAAGCTAGATTAATAATAAAATTATAAACGATTGCGAGTTGTAGTAAAATGGCACGCTGTGCCAAGTGGCATTTCTTTTTTGTTGCATCAAAGGTTTATCTGTTCTTTATTGTTCGGTGGGACATTGTTGTGTGCTGAATATTTAAACATTCCCAACCCCATCCCGTGTGCGCCCAACATTTAATATTCAAGAAATAAAAAATGAGATTTTACTAATTTATATTGTGTTTTATTTGTTTTTCAATTTTAGGATTTTAGAATATAAAATCGGTTGGTTTATGTATTCGGTTGTAGTTACTTATCGTCCGCAACTACGCGCAACGCAGTAGTAAATTTTCAAATATTGCCAGAAGGCGACCTGAGGCATAACAATGAAAAAAAACTTCTTGAAAATGTTCAACACTGATTTGGGCTCTATTTAATTAATTCTTCGCAGCTTCACAAACACAGCAAGGTGTGTGAGGAATAAAAGGAATGATTTCTCTTCCATATCGATCAGAGGTGTAACGATGGAAAACTAACTTTAAAAACCCAGCAGTCTGCTCAAAACGTAGGCACAAACGAGATTCAAATTTCCCAAATTTACAATAATATTACTATATTTTAACCAAAATTCGTTTATGAAAGAGCTCTCCATACAATCCTATATAAGGGCTTCCATCTACAACAAAAAAGTAAGTTTTGTATGGTACGGCTTTATGAAATATTCTCTAGATGCACATTTATAAAAAAAATAAGTTTAGACATAAGCCCTACCAGTTATGTATTTCACATTTTTTCCCTTGAAATTTTCCTACTTCCTTTGTACTTCTCGTACTTCACTTTTACTTCCCCCTGTTTCCCTAAAACTTCCCACACTTCCCAACATATGTACACCAAATTTCCTCGGCGTTTTTCAAAGTGTCTGTTTTCCTTTCCTCCAACAGAAAATTGCTGCTTTCTACCCAATATAATGATATACTTTCGAGTCCTAGGTATTGGGAGTTATTAGATAGACCAAAGAAGGTGGTCCAACGAGCACTTTTAAAATGATTATAACTTAGTTATAGTAGTAAAAAATCATCCCACCATTGGGAAGTAGTACGCACTCTGTGAGGTCCCCATCTTCATTTAAGCACCAAGATCACGAACGTTATATCGTGATGTCCCGAGGTGGTACTGTGATTATTCACATGAGCATCTTTCAACGCTTCCTTTATTTTTGCTTTTCATCAATAGCTCTAGGCGATACTTTATGTGTTGCGTTAGTTAACTCGACACTTTAATTTGTATTTTTACTGCACACGCGGTAAATTGAATTAACGATAAAGTCGTTATGATGAAAATTTCGAGTCGTAAAAATCAGGTAATGAGTGACAGATGCGTGAAAGAGGGTAGATGTGGTATCGAAAAAGTTTAAGCATGGTTTACATTATATTTATGCGTAATGAAAGTAATCTCTCTAGAACTATTAGGTCGTGTAGTATGAAATGAGTAGAATTGAATTGAAACTTTAGTCATTTTTTTTTTCATATGAAATGTTTTTATTGTCAATCGAAATATGCACCACCATTATCAATACACTTCTGCCATTTAACGGGAAGTTAATTGATTCCCCTGCTGTAAAAGCCTGCAGGCCGGGAGTCGATAAACTCTTGGAAGGCAGCTTTGACAGCCTCGTCGGAGTTGAATGTTTTCCCTACCAAGAAGTTATCCAAATTTTGAAAGAAGTGGTAATCAGTGGGTGCTAAGTCGGGCGAATACGGTGGATGACGAAGAGTTTCCAATTCCAACTCCTGTAGCTTGGCCAAGGTGACTTGTGCGGTGTGTGGCCGAGCGTTGTCGTGCAACAATAGCGGTGCGCTTCGATTGACTAATCTTGGCTGCTTGGCTGGCGTCAGTTGCCTCATCATTTCGGTCAGTTGTCGGCAGTAGACATCAGCCGTAATCGATTCACCAGGTTTCATGAAGCTGTGATGGATGACACCTGCGTTGGACCACCAAACGGGCACCATAAGCTTCTTTTGATGAAGATTTTTTTTCGCACAATGTTTTGGTGGTTCATCTTGATCCAACCACTGCGACGAACGTCTGGTATTGTCATATAGGATCCATTTCTCATCACAAGTAACAATCCGATTGAAAAATGGATCGTTATTATACCGGCACAACAAAGAAACACAAGCTTCGAGACGTCGTTCTTTCTGTATGTCGCTCAACTCATGCGGTACCCACTTGTGCAGCTTTTTCACCTTACCAATTTCAGCCAAATGCGTCAATATTGTTTTTTTTGGTTACACTGAATATTAACGATAATTCGCTTGCACTTTGACGTGGATTCGCTTCCACCACGGCTTTCAGATAATCGTTATCCACTTGAGTTTCAGGTCGTCCACGTGGTTCATTTGTTCAGGTTAGTTCAGAACGAAATTTCATGAACCAACGAGATACTGTTTGCTGTGAAGTGACTTCAGTACCAAACACATCATTAATATTGCGAGCCGTCTGAGCTGTTGTGGTTCCACGGTGGAACTCATATTTCATTAACACGCGAATTTCACTATTTTACATGGCTGCACAACATTTTTTATGAAAATAAAAGTTTTCAATAATTTTGAACACTTTAAACTCTGATCGAAAGAGGAAGAATGTGCCTTTTCCACATAAAAAAGTCAAGTCCAAATATAGATTTAGAGTGAAGTTATTCGCAGTTGAATGTGGCATTTCGAGAATCTACTCATTTCATACTACACGACGTAATAGAAAGTACAATTTCGAAATATCTCAGGATCCCATGAATTTCAGAATCTAATTGATTAATATATTTCTTCGGCTTATTAATAATATAATGTCAGCATCCCGGGATGCATTATCAATAAGCCGAGTAATCTAATCCCGAGTTCCCAAGATTATATTATTAATAAGTGAATGTGAAATAGGCACTTGAATGTAGAAGGATTTCTGTTAGGTTCGATTTGAGTAAATTGAGTTAAAACAACAACTATACTATTTATATGTTTGACATCTGTTTGATGATGCATTATATGTACGTAGGTGGGCACGTTCAAGGAGGACACCTTTTGAGATAAGATCTGGTTTGAACGTGTTTTTTATATACAGTGTCCCGAAATTAAGTAGCAATAATATAAGGACCAATTCTACGACCAAAAATATTAAGAAAAGTTCTTATAAACATTGGGCGGCAAATGAACACCAAGGGCGGTGCAGCCCTTTCAAGGGCCACCCCTGAAGTTGACTTTTCCCCAATATTATCGAAACAGTTTGAGATGCAACAACAAAATGTTTGTACGTTTATCAAACATTTTACGCCGAATCCAAAAATCTTAACGAAATTTAAAACAAAATTTCAGAAGTGTATTGTACAGAGTCGGCTTAGGGTATTTTGGGCCCCAACTTTTTTGCTTGCAATTGTTTTTACGATTTGACTACAGCAGTTGAAAATATGGACTTTTTCGCATGAAAAGGATAATTGTTAATTGGCGTCGATAAAATGTACCATTTTCAAGTGAAATAGACATTACTTATTACAGTACATGCCATAATCCCTGCTGTCTACGCACATTTTCAAAAGCAAAATCACGTACTCCGAAAGAAAGAACGTTATTGTCGCTACACAAAAGCACAGCATAGCATACATTGGCGTCAAAAGAAAACACAAATAAAAATCTGTGATTTTGCTTTTAAAAATGTACGGAGACAACAGGGATTATAGCACGTACTGTAATAAGTAATGTCTATTTTATTTGAAAATGGTACATTTTATCGACGCCAATAAAGAGTACCTTTTTCATGCAAAAAGGTCCATATTTTTCAACTGCTGTAGTCAAATCGTAAAAACAATTGCAAGCAAAAAACTTGGGGCCAAAAATACTCTAAGCCGACTCTGTATAATACATTTCTGAAATTTTGTTTTAAATTTCGTTTAAATTTTTGGATTTGGCGTAAAATGTTTGGTAAACGTACAAATATTTTTTTACTGTATCTCAAACCGTATATATTGGGCAAAAACCATCTTCAGGGGCGGCTTTTGAAAGGGCTCTATTGCCCTTAGTGTCCATTTGCCGCCCTACGTTTATAGGAACTTTTCTTCATATTTTTGGTTGTAGAATTGGTCCTTATATTATTGCTACTTAATTTCGGAACACCCTGTATATACGGAACAATAAGAGAAAACGCCTTTTTACCATTGTACATTTTAAGAAAGATAAAAGAATAAACATACAAGTGGCCCGTTTCAAAAAATACTGGATTCCACATAAAAGAAATTCTTGTATCTCAAGAAACTTATATTTATAGTAAGAAATAATATACCTGTAAAGCAAAATAGATAATGACGCTCTTTATGATGTATACAGTAGGTATTTAAAAAATATTTTCTGTACTGTAGACTTTTTTACACTCTGTATTTCAATTTGCGAATCTTGCTAAATCGCTATAGATTTTCTTTTTTGCTTTTCAGAAAGCAAAACTACTGCAGTGGTCGATCACTTTGTGCGAGTCAAGAGTTCAGGTCAATGCAAAAGACCGGTACCCAAAGTGATACCAGTACACATAGAACATCCAGATCCTACAGTAACCTACATACCCCACTGTACGGTACTGCACCGCTGCGCCGAAGATACAGGGTGTTGCAATTACGACACAACTTGCCAGTATAAGGAACGGGTGGAAGTCAGCCTTTATTTTTATGTAAGTTGTATTTATTCCTTTGATGACTAAAACAGGCCACATCCATCGTATAAACAAATTGTTAGGTACTGTAAACCCCGTTTAATTTTTGATGCCTTTACTCATGTTTCAAGTTTTAAAGCCACTGAGTCAACAAAAAAAAACAGTAATAACCCTTGATGAAGATAAACAGGAAACTTGCCATAAACATACTTATAAATTTATAAACAAAGATGATTGTATTAAAAAAGAGTCAGAATAACGTGTTGAAAGATTATTTTAGGCTTAAATAAGCTCTTACTAAAGTCAACACCTCTTAAGAGCTTTGTATCTTATTGTTTTCGGAATTGCCGGGAAGTTTGTTGTCAAATAAAGCCACTATAAAAATAAAGTGTTAATAAGAGTGTTAATGTTAATAAGAACTCTGATTAAATTAATTCCAGTTAAACTAAAGGTTAAAGCGGGTCGCGCTTTTATGTATAAATTTAGTTCGCGGAAACGTAATAATATCTTGGCAAAGCCTCAGTTTCCTAAGAAGAAAAGAAAAAAAAATGATGTTACAAAGACATCGAACCAAAGTATTTGGTATTTAATAGCAGCTGCAAGTCGCCTATTTATTTTTGCGGGTTCATAAGACACCAGACAGCATTTTCGAATGGTAAAAGGCGGCATAGTGCCAAATGAGCATATTATGTTTTGTCAGGGAAAATGTTCATGTCTTGACTGTAAATACACGTCACTGAACCAACTAGCTTTCTCTGTCTTGTTTTAGGTGAAACCCATTGGATCTGACGTGCCCAAGGTGGAAAAGCTGAATTTCTATAATCACACCGAATGCGAGTGCAAAGAGAAAACATCAGGAAATAGCAGAGAAGAAATATCGAGTACAACAGAAAAACAGAAAGGAGTCGCAACAAATAGTGTCTACACACCCAACTTCAAGTCATTTCCAGGGAAATCTTTCCAGTCTGTCTTAAAAGGAAAAGCTGAAGTTCCTGAAAGCTTGTTGCAAAAGTTGGTATTGCTAAATAGCGATCGATTAATCAAGACCACAAGGTTAAAATGTTTCAGGTGCAAATGTCCAACAGAGTTTCACCCCAGAATAAAATATGAAACAAGATGCTTTTGTGACTGTGACAACAATAACGAAGACTGCGTCAGAATGAAGAAGGGAAAAGAATACAGCAGTTTAGTGGATCGAATGTAAGTGATAAAAGATTGATGTTCATTATGAAATCTACAATCACTACATCTGCGGTTCGTTTCAGTTGCATCCAGAATCGCGAATGTGGAACAGTGTCCTGCGAATATGGTGCATACAATAAAATGAAGGGACGGTGTCCAAGATACGACGAATCTTAAGATACTGCAAATGTTTGCAATTTTTTGTGCCAATACTTCCTGCCAAATTTATTTCCTTAGCATTAAAATATCACCACTATAGGCTCATCAAAAACACGACTCGTGGATAGTCAAGCATCGTCCTGTAGAACCTAGGCTTGACGAGAAATTTTATTTATAGGAGACGCCCTTTGGGACAAAGATTATCATAAATTCTTTGTTTTGGATCAAAAATTCGGACGTTTTCCTTTCTACCTTAAGTTGCACAAAAAAAATTGTACCCCTCTAAACTTCGAGCGTTGAAATTCATTTTTAAAAACTAGGTTTTTATGTAATAGATTTTTTGAAAAAGTTCTTTTTTGATGTAGAATCAGCTGAGTAGATGCCGAGTTTGGTAGAGTATTGTAGGTACAACATTGAAATCAAATCTCAGTAAGCAATTTACGCTGATCCTAGTCTTATTTATACGCGTATTTACTCTTAATCTATAAATAATGATAGTAGGCTCTATACGGAAATTAGTAATTAATTTTTTTATATAAGCTGTAAAAAATATGTATTTAATATCGAATTCTTAAATAAATGGAACCATTCTTAGTATTATTAATGGACTACGAACGAAGCTGTTACCTGAGAAATAATTCAATTATCTACGGAGCATATTTCACCATTTCGAGTAAACGTGACTGGAGTGAATTGACGAACCCAGTCGCAAGAGCCGTAGCAGAGCAGGAACGTAGCTGTTTCAGATTTTCGTAAGACGTAACCATTTTCGAAAAATAATTGAACTGATCCGTTCTGACACTGACATATGCATCTGTTCTGGCTAAATGCCTAAGTGGATCAGCTATTCACGAAAGAAAGGAAAAGAAGAAGAAGAGTCATACTTGTGACGTCATAAAGTGAGAATGTTACGGGTTCGTTTGATAAACTTGTATGAACTTGTTTTGTGTTTTGTTTTAAGTCGTTTAATTTAATTTAATTTTTATTATTTAATAATTTAACCCCACGGCTAATAGTGGAGAAGTGAAATATTAAAACTGTTTTTTTTGGACTTTAGAGTTTTCAAAACGTAAATTTCCAGCTAAAGAAGTGAAAAGGGGGATAAACAGGAATTAATCACGCATCAGGGTATGTGACTATAAATAAATTTAAGGCATCAAAGAATGGACTATTAACAGACCATCCTTAATAGTTAGCAACTACATATGTTCTAGAATAAGTATTTGGTTATAACACAAGATTGCAATTAGTTTTTTTTGTAGGTTTATAGGCCTGCCTCTGCTTTTGCCCCTACGGAATTTTCGTCAAGAAAACCCGGTGTTGGAATGATAAGGGATTTTTAGCGTCTCTGATATAGCCAAATCATGGACAAAAGAAGAGGCTGGCCTGTTCCGGATGCTGTAATATCAAAACCATTGTCTTTCGATCTTGAAGAATTTTTGCAAGATGAAAACTCCTTTAGACCCAATCTCTCAGCTATTAGTGAAAATGACGTAAAACATGGGGAGGTGAATGTCACCTTAAGAGATGGAGCAGTTTGTATGTTACGCTTCCTCAGAGTATGGTTAGATTTGCCCCACTCTGTGTTTTTCTATTCGGTCTCTTATCTTGATATGTTTCTCGTTAAAATGAGGGTAAGTACAATTTTCAAAAGAAATAAGTAGAGTTATTCCCCATCTTAACCCATATGAAAGTTTTTTGGTGAGGAGTATTTTTTATGTCTGCTTACAAAATGTGCTCCCCCAACATTTAAATATCTTTCTTATTATAATTGCTGCTTTGCAGCTATTTTCTTTATGGTTCTTGAGATATTTAGACCCATACCAGGGCTTGATAATTAAAATAAAGAATTTTAAAATGTTTATTTGATCTGAATTATTTCAATGCCTATAAGGTGTATCTTTATTTTTAGGTACAAGACAAATTTCTGAGGTGTTTAACCTTAAGTTGCCTGCATATAGCAATTGAGCATGAGTCCCACAATGTTGATGTAGCCCGACTAGTCAAAGTCTCTCAAAGTAAATGTACATCATGCGATGTTCTTCGCATGGCTGACATAGTTAAAAAAAAAATACCAATCAAAGGAGATAAAAATCCCATTACCCCTGTCGATTTCCTGGACGTTTATATTAAATTTTTTATAAATGTTACAAACCACTGGGAACATATTGTGAGGAAAGGTCTCAACCAAATCAAAGAAAGAATGTATATTTTGTTGGAAGTATTATTAGCTGACTCCAATACAGCCTACTTCCGATCGTCAGCCATAGCACTAATAGTATTCCAGAATGAGGCTGAGAAAATAATGTCTCAAGGATTGCCAAACAAGTCGGTTTATTATTTAGGAGAGGTTCTGCAATTTCTCTCAGTTATCAGAGAAATCCAACTTAAATGCAAGGTAAGTTGAATATTTTAAAAATTTTAGCTAAGCTAGTATTTTATAAACACCCATTCTTTTTTCCTATTTTTCCTCTTGAAACGTTTTTCAGATTTTTAGTTGCCTCAAGTTATATATTTATATTATTATTAGTTATATATATATATATATATTATATATTATTAGTTATATATAACCATATGTATTTATATAAATATTTATTTTATATAGCTAAAAAACTCTGAACTGAAATCCTGTTACCTCCAAGTTTCCAAAGTACTGAAGCGGTACGACGGAGAAAGGAAAAACAATTTTCGTCGGCGTCACAACTGGAACTTCTCTATGCCTTCGGTTCAGATGTCTGCTAAACGATTTTCTTATTATCCTCTGTTTGAAACCATCACCGAATAAGTCATATTTGCTAGAACTTTATTTTAGTATGTCCTTCGTTCCTGTTCATAGCAGTGTTTTCAACTAAAGTCCGAGTAAGTTATCTAAATTTGAAAAATACCTATTTTAAAAAATTGTGATTATGGTATAAACAGAATTTTTTAACAAAGGATTATGTGATAATTTCTTCAAGAGAATTCTAATTTCAGTAGAAGAATTGAGTGAATATTGGATCTGAAAAAGTTATTTTGGAGTATTTGGTTTATGATAATCCTCAGATTAGGACTTTAGCTGTTTCTAATATTCATTCGATATATGATGCGTCCCTTTTGCCAGTTCCTTTTCACGTACAATTTAGAACGCATAGCCCCCCTCCCCCTTACATTAGAGCTTTAAATATTGTGTAACTAGGATATTAGTTTAAATGCAACCACACTCCGATTTTTTGCATTCAATAAATTTATACGAAGTTATAGGAAGTGGCATATCACATGCCTATTTCATACATTTGAAAATATCGAACTTCATGAAATGGAATAGAACAATCCATTTGATAATGTAATATTTACCTAAAACAGCATTCTCATTATCTCGATTTTGCCGATTAATTAAGTGAAAAATCCTTTTCTTTACATCATTTGTTAATAAAAGTAATTAAATATTTTCGAGTTGACGCTCTGCAAAGTTACTGGTGATTAGAATGCCGTTTAATTGTGTTGACATTGTCTGCAAGACAAGTCGAAAACAATTAAAAGTGAATGATACGTGGATGAAAATGAAGGGAGAATTACGCACTTTTGATTAGTTTTTTGTAACATGGTTGTATATGGAATTTAATTTTTATATTTGGGTGTTGTAAAATATATTGAAAATTCTTAAAAAAATATATTTTAAATTGTATAAAAATGTATGTAAAGAATTCGTTATATTAGGCATTAAAAATGTCTTTCAAGTTTGTTGTACCACGGTTTTTAGTACTTCCTATATCTTCTTTCTTCTAAATTAACTTTGCTAGTCTTTAAACTTTCGTTACCAAGTGGCAACCCAATTATTACGTTTCTTATAAATTAAAGCACTATTATTTTTATAAAACATGTTTTATTTCAAGTTTTGCCTCATTGTAAAGATTTAAAGTTGCCAAGTGCACGTTTGTTCGACATTATTGACGATATACAGAATGTACCATTAAAAACTTTCCACGCGTCTTACTTTTAATTACGATCAAAACATTAGAAATTG
This sequence comes from Euwallacea similis, assembly GCF_039881205.1. Lineage (NCBI taxonomy): Eukaryota > Metazoa > Arthropoda > Insecta > Coleoptera > Curculionidae > Euwallacea > Euwallacea similis. The sequence goes on from NC_089616.1 coordinate 1,251,630, forward strand.
TTACGAAATATCTATTTTGTTTTTGATAATGGCATGTTTTATCGTTAAATGCAGATCCACTAAAAGTGCATTAGTATGCTGTTGCTTATGACGTCACTTTGGTTTGTCCTGGCTGGCGCTCCACACCATGCACACACTAGCTGCTAAGTGAGGACGGATTCCTTCTATCGTACAATGCTCGGTTTGGCTATTTACTGCTAGATGGTACCTCAGGAAACTGTAACAGAATACTTAACGAAGTGGTATGTAGATAGTACCTCGTTGAGTTTCAGGCAACCGACAATACAAGTGAGTTTTGTTTAAGTGGTTTCCATAAGTGGTTATTTTTTTCTTTTGTATTCATAATTTTTGTCACAGGCAAGCGAAGCACTGTTGGTCCAAATATACCATAGTCCCGAGTATTAATTTTTAAAAAGAAGTAATTAACTTGGCTATTGCTGAACTAGAGCGTTTACATTTTGACTTTCGAACCAAAATCATTTTGAAACCAGAGTAATTGAACATTTTTATGTTAAAACTTTTATCATTTTTACCATAAATTAATTTTTAACAAACCAGTGGTGCACATGAAAATTTTACGTAAAAAATTAAATAAAATTTGGAGTGTTCCGATTTTGATGGGATTTATTTCCATAGTAGGCGTACGATACAGCTTTGATATGTCGCTGCCAAAACTTGAATCAAACGACTTCGACTTTTTGGCCCACAAATTTCCATGATATTTCCGATTTGTCTAAAAAAAATAGGCCGCTCCGAATATGCTAATCTTTCCAGTTTTTAAAGGCACCTTTTTATGTCGGGTAGGGGTATCCAGGACGTCTGTAAGGTGTAAAACAAACATCTTTTCCTAATTCTTCGCATTATAAGTGGTATTTTTACATGATGCTTGGTATTACTGATCTATACTCCTAATATTCTTTCATGCTGATGATGATGCCAATCAGCGTCGAAACTATAAATATCTTGCAAAAGTTGTTAAAATTTTGTTTCTCATTACACAAAATACCATAACCCAAGAACTTATTCCTACAATATCATAAAAGTATAAGAACGTAGCAAGTATAATACAAAATATGTCAAGATTTCCATATAAATACTTAATATTCTAACTTGATATATTTCATACCTAGAAAAATATTGTCATATCACTATAATCGAAGTGGCAAGGGAATGTGTTTTCTAGCATGAAACATCTAGAGTTTAGTAAATGCTCAATTGACAAAATTTAAAGCTTTTCAAGAATGTTGATCAGGTACGACAATAAATTATTAACACATTATCAAGAAAATAAAATTACAATTGCCAACAAACAAACAATTTCACTACAAGACAGTGTTAACAGCAAATAATTAAACGATTTCATTTAATTCGTTATGGAGCTATAATCCATTTTTTACCTACCTTAATTTGAACAAACATGACAAGTCCAAAAGTAAAATGGATAGAGAAAAACCAATGTTAAGAAGGTTGAATTTACAATAACCTTTTCCATCAAATAGGTATCAGTGAATTAATAATCCAATCAACACCAGTTATTTTAATTACAGAAATAGTCCCTACCGTTCACAATAAAAACGTATAAATAAAACATTACATATACAAGGTTTTCATTTCATAACGAACCACCCAAAATATCTTTTGACTTTCAAATTTTTATTTGCGAAAAAACACGTTTTTCTTGAATAAAATTCCAATTCTGGCGAGAAACTTTCATTGTGTTTAAATAAAATTTATAGCTTAACCTCTCGCCTTCTGCAACCTAAATTTCAAATATGTTGCAGCAAAATTCAATGGTACCAAAAAATACGAAATTACTTAAGTGTTCGGAAAATATGAGAAAATTGTATGCCACTAAAACAAGTAATTTTTTAACAATTATTTTATTAGATTCAACTACGACTTTGAGACAGTAATTAAATTTTTTAAAATTTTCAGAGAACTTTGAAATATGTTTCTTTGGATATGAGCTCAAGATACATAACGAAGCAAAATAATTTCCCTTTAATTCAAAAGATATGTCTCGTTGGGTGGTTTGTTTTTAAATAGAGGATTTATATATCAAAACGGACAATTAATTATATGATTAATGTAGTATAAAATGATAAATGTTCATCTATTAAAATATACACGAAATGTTAGTCGCAAGAGTGAGATAAAAAGGTCAACAATAATAAAACTTTGATCCATAACAACAACTATAAATCATCATTGCTTATTCCCTCAAAAGCTTGATTTTCTACGAATTCTCTCCCGTTCTTGAAAGATACACTGGAAAATTTATCCTGTAAAGTTTTTATGGAGAAAAGTTCTTCATTTCTGCCTTCGATTATATTTTCTGGATCCTGAAATATTTTAGGAATTACTGTAGAATTCTGTATTTTTTTTTGTAAGCCGTTAGAAGTTTAAAAGATCTGTCCACTTTTGAATATTGTAGAAAATGTCGTTTTTTCAAAGTGACTTATTTCACATTTTTAAATAATTTCCGTGGAAATTGTAAGATCTTATCCCCCTTTTGGTGCTGCTGATGTTTAACCATCACATTATTATGGATTGGTTTTGTTCTCGTGATATTATTCGACCAAAAATCTAATGTTGTCATTGTTTAATCACGACAGTAAATACGAGATGAATCAGAACTATTGAGTCAAATTTTTAGAGCTCAATATATACATAAAAAGTAAGACTAGTTTATGGGGGAACACATTATATATGCGCGTAATCATATCGTAAATATGTATTATTTACGTCACTTTCTACTTGTGTAATGTAAAATGATTAAATGCTTACATCAGAACTATCCAACAAATTTGTATGGTTGCACATTAGATGGCAAGATCCATCTCTTTTCATATAAGTCCATTTTCCATTAAAAGTATTATTATCCTGTTTTTTGACTCCATTTTTCTTCAAAAGTAGTTCATCTACTAAAGATTGAAGACATACCGACATTAAAATGGCTTGAGCACTACTTATAGTTATCCATCGAAGGTTATCTTTGGACATAAGATACTCAAATGATAGTTCTAAATTAGAATTTGGTTGTACATTATTGCTGTATGTACTACTTTCTTGAGTAATGTCTCTTTTGTCCTGTAACAACAAAAAGAAAATTATTAAAATATTATAGAATGAACACAAGAAACTTTTTTGATGCATGTTTAAGTCATTTATATCTTTTGATTCCCAAACACTATAATAATTCGTGCCAACAATGCTTCTAGAACACCCTGTAGGTGCAGCAGTTTACTTACATTTGTGGCAGTTATTCTCCAACATCTCATTCTTGTAACTTTGAAAACTCCTTCTTTTGCCAAGTTACCAGGCCCTACTATGCGAATACTGAGTTCCTCATCACCTATAGCTACAGAAACTTTAGTACCAGAATGAGGGTAATCACAGTAACATTGAGAAAACTGCAGAAAACCATAATATTTCAGTTTTTGAGCAAATTCAATGTACTCTTTCTTGGCCAACTTCAATTTTAGTTTTTCCAATCGTATCTTGGGTTCTCTCATGGCTATTATCCACCCTCTCTCTACATCTGATAGCGTTTGAAGGTATAGTAAATTAAGAGCAACTGGATCTGTCATAAGTTCCTTGTCAAATTTCATATCCCAGTAACTGAAAGTACAATTTTTTTTTTAAATATTACTGTTATTTATGAAAGGTGTTTGTTTTTGAAGATCCATCTCTCAACCATCTTAAGCAATACAAGGTCATTAAATTAAGGTAAAGTGTTGGAATTTAAGAATTAACACGAATACATTTTCAAATCAGTAGTTTTCAATATTTTTCTAAATAAACGTCAACAACAGAAATTTTGTAAACTTTTTTAATTTCTGAGATTCTAATAGTCACACAGAAGTTTAGGACACCTTGTGTATTAATTTCCAGACTCTAGCTTGAGTAACATCTTGTAAAGAAAATTCAGTCCACTTTATTGTTCAAAATGAAATAAAATATATCTGTTTTTAAAAAGATAACTAAAAACAAAAAAATGTAATTAAAATTTTTATACTTACTTTTTCCTAATTACTATCCTAGTGGCAATTCTCATAACCTGTTGTGTTATGTATGGTGATTCAAAGTTTAGAAATTTCCTTAAAACTACAATATCACCTGAGTTATCTACTTTAATGAGGTAAAGCGAAAAATACTGTATATAGTCTAATGGCAAGTTTACTTGTCTTAATGCTTTGGCCAATACTTTCCCTGTAGAGTCAAATGTAGAGACTTTAACTTTGATTTGATTAGTTGCCATTATAAAAATATCTAAATTGACTTCTTTCTCATTACTACAAAAAGTTTCTTGCTGGGCAGCTAAGAGAAATCCACATAGATGTGTGGATGTCATGAATTTGACATCTTGTCCAACTGAAAAAAGAAACAAATATTAATTCGATGTAATTTTCACATACATTTAATAAATAAAATTTGTACACCTAAGGATCAATATTTCGCAAAATCCTCCTCTTTCATACAAAATATTTTTAAACAAACCAACTTAATAATAGCAACTACAGCCAGTTATAACAGCAAAAACTCATATCTTTTATCTTTGCGACTATACTTGTTCAGAGTAGTTTGGCATATCTTAAAAATATTGACATGCTTCAATAATTCACATAAAAGAAACAGTTACTACGCATATTGAAGAATGAACATCATTCATAGTGTGCCACCTCTATTGAAGCCTCAATATATGTCATTGAAATGCACAAAGAACTTAAAAGTTTCTCAAACAATTTTGTTTTATACTTACGAGCTTGAATATATTTTTCTAATAACATTCGTCTCTCCTCCACTTGTCCAGATGAAAGGGGGAGTAACTTTTTAGAAGGAAATAGAGGTAAATTGTCATGGCCAAATTCTCCTTTCAATTGTTCATTTAGAATATGTAGTTGCTTATAGCGAACTGTACAATGGTAAATACCATTAATATGAACGTTGTACCCCTAAAAATCATTCTATAGGGAACAGTTTTTGGGGAAAAAAGGACATAACTTACCACTATCCCTGATCCTTTGCATTCTTTGAGGTCTTGAGTGTCCGGAATAGAAAAGTGCATTTTCACCTGCTGAAAAGATTTAAATCTAACATAACAACTAATGTGTGATATATTATACAGTTTACATCAGTTGTTAATGCTAAATAATATAATGGAGATTCACAGATCACATAAACAAAATTGATAAGTTAAGTAAAAGTAAACAAAAAAAAACGTAGGCATTTTCGATTTCAGAAAATGGCCTTTGTCCGTAACACGATGCGATCACACCCGATTCAGTTCTGTTTTGACCCGAGGGTTGAGGGGATACGGTCACAGGATTGGATTTACATTCCCAATAACTTTGATTCAAAAGTCTGTTCGGCAGAGCATTTTCCTTTTGTATCCAGTTGGTAAAAGCTTGACAGGGGGCGAATTCAAGCATCATTTGAGACTGTTTTTTGCCATCTGCCGAAATTTGTTGAACAATCAATGTCACAATGGTTCTCACATGTTCCTAATGATGCCATGCAAAATGTACATTATTAGGTAGGACACGTGATCACATCAATATGGCAACACTGTATGCATTTTATTAGTCATCAAGTATGAAAGGATAAATATTACTTGGAATATCGTTATACTATATTACTGCCCTGTTATCTTCTTTTGGGTTCTGGTTTGCAGGGCATTAACAAAAGTCCGGATGTTTTCAGTTGATGGAAGAAAGCAGGAAAAATAGAAATAGCTATTGTTGCACTTTACCAGAATATTATTACTGTAATTGTAAATATCACTGTGGTAAGAGATACAATTTACTTTCTGATTGGTTATGACGATAATTTTCTGACACCATAACATCAAGAATTCAAAATATTTCGAAAATCATATATTTAAGTTTTTTTCATAATCTAACTTGTACATACAGATTAAATACAGACTTTTTTTAAGATTCCATATACATAATGTCACCAAAAATGCCGACCCTGCATTAGATAATGAGCATTTCAAAAATCACTTTCTAATGGAGGCGGATGCGTCGTTTTTCGTCTAAGAGAAGATAGGTTTTCGGTTGACTGAGATTCTTCAGATGAATCAGATTCAACCGTAATTCTAGAAGCTCGCCGTTCTTCTTCATCTTTCCTTCGTCTACGTTTTCGCCTATTTTTATTTTTTTTTGTTACATCAACACTGCTTTCCCGAAGACTACTTCTGGAACCTAAGCTATGTAGACTACCTGCCAAACTTGTATGTGAAGCATCCATCCTGGGAAGGAGTAGTGCTTCGTTATAAGAAGGAGGCCTTTGTAATTCTCTAGGATCAGGAGCGTTTCTGTTATCTTCTTGGATTTCTCTTTGACGTTCTTGCATTCTGCGTAACGCTTCTCTTTCTTCCGCTCTCCTTGCCTCTTCCTCAAGTCGAACGCGTTGCTGTTGTAGGCTTTTGACTTTTCTTAATATGACTAGAGCGAATAGCGCTAAAACCATCGCAACTACAATTCCTAATGAGTAGTACCACATAGTATCCCTGGTAATCTGATTCGGATACCACTCATTTTCACAGGCTTGCTCCCACGTTTGACCTGTAAATTCAACGTTTAGTTCAGTTCAATATAATGTACTTTTTAACACACAGCAATTATTACCACTCATGTTAGAAATAAAAATGAAATACTCACCTGCAACAGTCTCTGGTGAGTTACAAACTAACGCATCTAACTCGTCAGAATTGTAGGCAATCATCCATTCAAACATTCTTTTAATTTTTTTGCAACTACATCGCCATGGATTATCCTTAATTGACGCTTTAAAGGCCCTTGGGAAATACGATGGATCGATTGATGTTAAGGCGTTATTTGCCACATTTATCTCTCTTAGGTAGAACATTTCGGAAAATGTTTCATTGCTCAGCGTATTCATGCGACAGTAACTTATATCCAATATCACCAGATTTCTTGCTATTAGTCTATCAGGAAGTCTAGTCAAGAAATTTCTAGACATCGTCAATCTTATCAAATTCGGCATTAAGGAAAGGCTATATCTGTTCAACTCATATATTTCACAAAAACTGACTATCAGAGCTTTGAGAGATTTACTCCTTAGAGTATCTAGCTCGCTGATGTAGTTGTGAGACAAATTCAAAAATGTTAATGCGGAATTGTTACTGAATTGTTCATCTAATGAGATTAGCTTGTTAAACGACAGGTCTATGGACTGAACCTAAAAAACATAGTTATTAGCTAAGGTGAAAGAGGGGGAGAAAAACGAGCCAAAGGTACTTTAATAGTTTGAGGGTCGAATAATGCTTTATGCACTCCATAAAACTTTATTAGAATCATTAGCATTGAGAGCGTATCAAAATTTGTATCTGTTGTATCATACAAGGTGTTCCGAAAATTCACTATATAAATGGGAAATTCTTTAGTGCCTCATTATTTATTTTTCTTTAATTTTAAGTAGGTTATATTTAATAAAAACACACAAAACTTACCTCAGTTAAACCTTGAAAAGCATCGATGTCAATGGCAGTAATTGCATTAGTTGACAAGTTCAGCATTTGCAGGCTACATGAGTCAATGAAACCATTCATAGGGATGTTTTTCAGATAATTTCCTGATAGGTCTAGCCTCAATAATTTTTTCATATGACCATGTGGTACTTTTTCTAACATAGAGTTCGAAAGATCCAAGTATCTAAGCGTTTTTGAGTGGCAGGGAAATCTTCTTAAATTGACGTTGTTATTCATGATTAGCGTTTCTAAGTTTGGAAGGTCAGCAAATACATTTTCGTTTAACATACTTAAATGTGTCCTACTTATTTCCATTAGTCTCAAATTTTCCAGTGAAAAATTGTCACTGATATTGCTGACTGGGTTATCAGATAGATACAATTCTACTAGACTCGTTAATCGTCGGAAAACGTTTGCTGGAATTGTTCGCATTGAACAGTTTACTAAACGTAAAACCTCGAGTGAAGGGATATAGAAATGGTTTGAATATTTCGAAAGAGTCCTTAAAGGATTGTGTGAAAGGTCTAAGAACAATAGGTTTTTTGCCGGCTGAAAAACTCCGGAATGTATATCTTTCCAATCATGGAAAAGATTATATGTCAAGTCTATAGTCTCTAATTTCACTAAAGCTTCAATCTGTCCATTTCTTAGCGTAGATATCTTGTTGTGTGATAAGTTCAGGCATCTTAACTCAGATAGCAGTTGCACGTCACTTGGAAATGTTTCAAATTCATTCCACGATAAGTCCAAATTGATAATCTAAAAAAGAATAATTTACTTAATAAAAAGAAGCGAAGAAAAAAAGTTGGTAAGTGAGCAACTTCGTTTAATTCCAGCATCACAGAACCTGCACGCTCTCATCGTTTGTAAAGTTCAAGTCCCGCTCTCTACTGCTAAGTTATTTTGTTGCTGCATTTGGCACATCAGTAGAATTAGTTGCAATTTTTTTAAACTAATTTCGAGAACTATAATAAAAACAAACTCTGTATAAATATAGGTTTTTCCTCGAGTTTTATTGTTTGAACGTAACTAGTTACAACCTTTACTTTGACAAAACTCTAAAACTGACCCCCGAGGATACTAAACATGCCCCAGTAGATACTTCGTGTTAGAACTGTAAATTACTCCTCTAATTACCGATATTACCAAGTGGATGAATAACAAAACTTATAACACAAATAAGTTTAATGAGGAACATAATAGAACTAGAAGAACAATGGTTTACTTACATCAGAGTTCATATGCGTTGGCAATTTTGTGAGACTTTGACCACTACACCTAGTAATTTCACTATCACAAATACACTGATCTGGACACTGTAGGCCCACATAATAGCTACTCACTATTGGAAGAAACCACAACATCGAAAACATGTTTGAGGTCACTTTTTAGGTCTTTACCAAATAAAATGGGATGTTGAATCTATTTTTCTTGTTGCACATCTTCGTTAGTTAAATGCTCATATGTAGATCGCCCTCGCACAGGCACGGCCCTGCTATATTCTAAATACACTATAAGATAAAAAAAACTTTAATCTGACAATGATAATGCTAGTAATGCCGGTGATACATACTTTAATGTTTTGTATCAAACTAAGTCAACATAAATTGCGATGAGATAAAAAGGAGATAAGACAAGTGTTAGATGGAAAATTATACAGCATTTAGGACATGATAAAATTGTTTAAGTAGTACCTATCCACCAAGCGGTTTTCTCACAGCTTTGCATAGACACATTGAATTTTAAAGTTTTTTCGATAAATTTATTATCGAAACATATTATTTACTTTTCATTTGCCGAGTTCTTTCAACTCATTACAATCTTCATGTATAGTCTTGTTAATTCTTTGCCAAAAATTACAAGTTGATATATTTTTTTGGGCCCGACCTTCTTTTACGCCAATTTTTTTTCGTCGTATGTTACTGGTAATTCAAATATTTGTCAATATTTCAATTTTTTAATTTTTAGAAATTTTTCTATCTTTTGCGTCCTTTCCTATCCAATCACTACCTTTACAGAAACTGTGTAGGGTTTACCAAATATTTACCAAAATGTAAATTGATTAAAAAGAAGAGTTGCCAGAGTTTTGCTACTACCAGCAAGAATTAACACTACGAATTAGCGTTTTCATAGTAATTTCAAGGAATTTCTTAAAGGAAATGAACTATTTTTACGGCTTTAAATTTGTTTTATTACACCTTGTACAATGTATGCGAGCCACCATTGTTTTGAAATTCGGACTCTTTCTGAGATTTACGGGAACACATTTGTAATCCTACAAGTAACCGGTCGGCTATTTCTGGTAATGACACCTACCTACCTAAAAATAAATTTTAATACACGATTACCATTCACACTTTTTCTTTCTCTACATTTCAAATGGTGTTTCCTAAACTGCCCCGGTAACCCGAGCTCTCGTCTCGTGACGAACAAGTAAAATTGTTAACAAAAATAAATTATCAGAAATCTAAATTAACTCAATTCTAAATAGTCCTATTAACAAGTATACAAGTAATATATATATATATATGAGAGAAACTAATTCGCAGTGAATATCAACAAACAAATATTATCTACAACTAAACTCGGGCCTGAAGGGCGAGGTGTACCCACCTCCCCCCCTCCCCCTTGCTATTTTCAATCCCTACATTTATCAAGCTAATATATGTAAGTATAAATCGTAAGTGCTTCATTTTTTAACATATCAAAAAATATCCACTTCCATTTTATACGTACATGGTGAATTTCTTTCGGCGAGCTGTAAACAGATGTTCAAAAAATAAAAGGAGGTCCCACAAAAAGAAAACAAAATATTGTAACGGGTGATCATTAAAAAAAAAATCGCAATAAGCGGGATTTACCAAACGCTATTTAACGATGGTGAATGTGTCTGAATAGAACGGTTTTTCGTTGGAAAGTTACTTTGGCAATGGCCACAAAATAAACAGGGCTTGGCAATATCATAATTTGCCTTGTCATGAGGAGTTCTAAAGACCCTTTTTCGATGGTGCAGTCAATTATTAAAAGTTTAAAAACTCTTAAAAAGAGCGTAAACTTCTTTCGTCTGATGTGTATCAAATTGGTATGCTCACTCTTATTTAATCACATAAAAAGACTGAGAAAAGAGTATACTAATTTGGGATACTAGACGCCTACCAATCAGCAGCCGAAATAGCATTCGATACATACATTATATCTGAACAATAGTTACAGCCTATGAGTTCTCTTATACACATTCTCGCACCATTACCATTACAATATCTGACATTGGCAATAAATAGCAGAACAAGGATGAATTTATGCAGGACATGCCTTTTATATTTTAACGCCCGCTTGAGGTTTCATTTAATGATAACCCGATATAATTAGACCCTGATTGTAATGATCTTTTAACATATTAACGGTTTCCCTTGAATTCGCGTTCAAAAATATGCCGGAATGGGTAATTTTATCACAAGAGAATGAATTAACAAGAAATCATCTGAACTGCGCATAAAGATAAATGAATATGTCCTAACGAGCCGTTTCATGTTCACCGTAGCGAAACACGTAAAAATAGATACGGATGAAATTATCAAAGTGAATCGGATAAACATGAAACACGATCTGCAAAGACTAGTCGAGGAACAATTCATAGTCTGACCAATCCGACTCGTCTGAATCTGTAAAAAAGGACACTAAGTCTTCTAAATCGTCTGCCAACGATTGCCAAGGTAGGTCTCGTTCGTCCAGAAAATCCCATAACATCACCTGTAAAAAATATGTGCATTAATTCGCGTTTTTAATGTTGTAAGTCCAGGATTAAATTCAAAGCCTAAAAATGTTATATCAACATGTGTCGACAAATGCTTCGTAAACGAGATACAGTTTTTATAGCTGAACTTATTAGATCACTGTTAAAGTTCCGAAGATGTTAGTTTTTCTGGGGTCAGACCATCTTGTTCTATCCTTAGCTTATTAACTGTACTTCACCAATCTGTACAGAAATAAAGTTTAGGTTTTTAATAAGAAAACCCATATGTATTATTTGAGATTATTGTAAATATTTAGAAAAACGCTGGAGATATAAATAAAATGCGATATTTAAAAGTCTCCTTATTAAACAACGAAGTTTAACTTGAGATGGATAATGATGGAACGTAAAAATGCTTGATATCATTCCTGTAAAATTCAACACAATTTTTATTCCCAACAATCCTACACTAATAGAATCGTTATGTGCAGGAACTTACTTGAAGTACATCCATATCCGCATCTACGTTTCTGTGTCTTCTTTGACGCTGTGGTGGACCAACGTCGATTTTATTTCCATCCGGAGTGGCATGCATATAAAAACATTTATTGCCAAACGGACACTTTCCCTCACCACGTTTGAAATATTTGCAGTCTTTACGCGAGAGGGCTTTTTTGTAATCGTCAATTAACTTGTCCTTATCTTCTTTAGTGTCTACCCAGTACATACTTGGACATACGAAGTCTGAGGTTACTCTACATTCCGGACAGGCCCTATTAAAAAAAAATGTAATGAACCGACCTTATTGTATAATATTTAATGCTTTAATCTATAAAATTACTATGGACGTTGTAGCTGTTAATTTAGCTCTATTAAATGCCCGTTGATTATATTTTCGAGACTTTTAGTTATGCGGTCAAACTTTACTCAGTTAATATATTCTAAACAGGATGAACGAGAAACATTAGAAAGTAGCGACATGTTTGATTTCTTAAGTTTAGATGAGTGTATGTACATACTTATAAAGAATAAACAAACACTGTTCAGTATTTTTGGTTTGTGATACCTACCGGATTATTTTGTTCTCAAATTGCCGAGCCTGACGCCATTTTCTGATGCAGGTTAAGCAGAAACAATGATTACAGTTGGGCAAAATACCAAAGCGTTGCTCTCCACTCGCTTTCTCCATTATTATTTCAAAGCAAACGCCGCACGATTTTTCCTTTGACCGCTGAATCGCAAAAGATAGTTCCATATTTTTCTCATGCTGCTTGATGCATTCCTAACATAAAAATATTTAAGTACTAATTTCATTTTTTAATTATTATGTTAACCCAGGTTATTTGGGGTTTAAGTAGCGTTCAGAGGCCAGTCAATGAATACTCGATATAAACTACTGTCTAAATAAACAGCATAATATGAATTTTTACTTCAAATCGGAAAATGCTACTGAGCCTTACACTTTTGAATTTGAACGGAAAGGCCACACAAACTGTGCTTAAAAAGTTCTGTATATTTCCAAACTAACCTTAAATTTTTAATAAGTACTTCAATAATCTATGTTTTTAAAGTACAGCACCTCATATAAAATTTTGATAAAATGCGTATTCCACAACATGGTATATGTAAAAAAGATACAAGAGAGAGGTGTCAGGATTTCTCTTTTTAAGATATTTGTAGTTCAAGTTACAAGGAATGCTAAATTTTTGCATTTATTAATATAGCGATTTATTTAAACGGGTAAACGTTAAAATGTATTTGAACCAACCTGCTGATGTTTCTTTCGCTCTTCTTCGTTATATGGGTGTAAAACATATTTCTCGCACATATCACAGAACTCTCCATGTACGTTAGAACAAGTCGACACGTTAACACAGAACCCTTCTTTTGTTGTGTATGGACATAGTTTCCTATTATCGAGTTTATTCAAGTGTGACTCTGGGTTTACCACTTCGGCGTAACTTTTTTGTTTATTGCGGGGAACAAACTCTGGAGCATCCGCCCAATTTCTATTACTGACGCCAACTGGCCCACATGAAGCACTCGCTGCTTCATCTGTATTCTCGACCTCCATGTGATTAGGTCCGACCTCTGACACCTCGCTTTAAAAATTAATTCACTAAAAATTTCCCTTTCTATTTCGCTGTCTAAGCAAAATATATAAGTTTCAGTTCTGAACTAGAATGCCAAATGAAAAAATGTCAAGTACATAAATGGAAGTACAAACTTAACATTTAGTAATACTAAGGCGAGTGAAAAAATAGAGGGTGTCCGGAAATTCGTATATGATAATCTTCAGAAAATGACTACATTAATGTATAACCTTAGTGTCAGTATACTAGTGTATACTCTAATAATTATTATGACACTTTTTCTAAGTTATTATGCCGCTACCCATGAGTGAATATGTAACATATTTACTAATTCAGAAAAATCAAATTCACCTGTTCCTTATAATGATGTTGCTATCAGAATCCAATTGTTCTTCTATAATGGTATCACCATGCTGTCTAGGCTGCGAAGATGTTGAAGGAAAATGTTCAACACTAAAATACAAAATCATACAGTGCAGAACTTCTTCCACAAATTTGCTTTTTTCTGAATTACTCCAAATAACATTCAAAGTTTTAGTGGGAGAAAATATGGTTTAGATTCTTGTGTGACATTAATGTTATTATAATTATTTATATAATGGCCAATACAAACTTTAATGAGTACTCATTATACATATACAGTAGGGTTCTTTTTATCTCTGAACATAGCAGGTTATTACCTTATGTTCAATTTTAAAAAACACACCTCAACGCAATGGAACGCAAGCGACCAGCAATATACAGTGAATGTTTAAAATATCAAAATCAGTCTTCTGTTAATAATTTCTAAACATTTTAAAAATGATGTATTTTAAAGACGAAAAAATAGAAATACTCAATTTATACCAAAGAGGCAATAGTTTCAGAAATGTATAGGATTTATTCTCAGCAAAATATCCAGAAAAACTTATACCTATCATAGAAACCATTTACTACATTGTAAAATGGTTTAACTTTGAAGGTTGTGTAGTCCATTCACATAAAAAAAGACTTAAAATCTCACATGTCCTTACTGAAGAAATGATGTTAAATATTTTGTTTTATGAAAGAAAATCATATTGCACTTTTGAAGCAGGTAGCTAAATATTTTGCAATTTTAAAATCCTCTGTACATAAACCTCTATAAGAGATCAAATATAAAGCTTACAAATATTCTAATCATCAATTATTGTACGAAGAAGATAAAATTTAGAACAGATTTTTGTGAACATATACAATATTTATGCAATGAAAATGGGGATATTTTAGTAAAAATTTGTTTTACTGATGAAGTATCCCTCCCCTAAATGGTTGTGTAAATTCTTAAAATTATAAGTAAGAACTTATGTTGATTCTGTTGTTACATCCACATTTTTTATTATTCCTTAGGCATTGGTCAAATAAAATTGCCCAAGTACAAAATTTAACCCACACACAATATAATGTTTGGATCGGCATAATTAGTGATGTCCTTATTGGATCATTTTTTATTAGAGGAAATCTCAATGCAACTAAATTTTTAGATCTTCTTTGAAATCAAATTTTGCCAGAAATTGCAAATTTAAATATTAAAAATCTATGATTTCAAGTATTTCCCCATTCTACAAATGTTATTAGAGATTTATTAAATCGTGAGTTTCTGGATAAGTGGATAGGCAAATTTGGACCAATTTTATGGGCACTTAGATCTCCAGTCCTCTCCCCCAACAATTTCTTTCTTTGATGTACCTTAAATCTAAGATTTATAATAACGTTCAAATTCAAAATGTGGAAGAATTAAAACAGCGAATATGTAACATTTGTAATCAAATGAATCCTGCTTTTCTAAGAAATTTTGTGTGATACTTTGAAAATGGTCTTGCCTATTGTTTGAAACAGGAAGGAGGGTAATTGAACATTAATTGCAAATTTTTAATTTGTTTCACTTTTAAACATTGTTATTTCAATTAAAATTTCAGTTTTTAACATATAAACCTTATTTTGTACCTATCAGTAGTTTAATACCATTAAAGAAAGAGAAAGAGTAACTTTTTAATCACAAATTATTAACTTTGACATTTCTTTTTTAAAAATTTAAAGTTTTAAACATTCGCTGTGTAATGTTGGTTGCTTGCATTCCATTGTGTTAAAGTGTGTTTTTTAAAATCGAACATGGGATAATAATGTGGTATGTTAGGAGATAAAAAAACCTTACTGCATATATATATTAAATTAAAAACTCTACATATTAATTAAATATTGTATTTATATAGGACTTACCACTTAATCTCACTTGTTTCTGAACAGCCACCCCCATTGTTCATTAAACTGCTATCATTATCATGTAAAAACCTACACTTGTCTTGATACATACATTTTCCTAATTTATGGAAGTAACATGATCTTTCACTTGCAGATGTTGGTGACTCACCAAGAAAAAAGTCTGTTCCTTTCAGAAAAGCTACTGGCTCAACTTCATATCGTAATTTATGGTTGTATGAACAATTTGATTCATTAGGGCATGTTCTTGTATTGTAGTACCTACAAATAATGAAAGTATATTACATTACAATCTTTAAAAAAACATAAATATTAAGACCACTTATGTTAGGACTCTAGATATATTATATATATATATGTCCTGGTGATGAAAGATAAGGCATAGAAGTTGGGACAAGAAGTCTTCATTATTTCATTTTCTTCTTGATTCTCAGATAATAATAACCCACACAATAATGCTCACATAATAATAATAAAATAATAGTTCAATTTCTTTATTTGCTCAAATATCATTCACATGATTTAGCATAGTTAAAAGCTTCCATTGAACCCTTTTAATATGTAAGTATAAAAAAATAATTAAAATTACAAGAAATTAGAAAATTTAAATAAAATAATACAGATAAATTAGGACAATATAGCATTTGTACACCCAAAAATTCCTTAACACTGCATGGGTATCTTGTCATTCTCTTTCAGTATACTCTCTTTACTGCACTTTTAAAACTGTTTCTTCGAGTCTCTCATGGGTTGGGGATGCAATTAAATAACTTTTTACTGACTATCTTGGTGATCAATGACAGTTACATTGACAATTGCTGGTAAATACTATGCTCCGTTGAGCTTTTACTTGATTATTCCTTTGAATTTTTGTCCATTTTACATGATTAAATTGTCCAATTGTACACCTGTCATCTCCATGCAAGAAGTCAAGTTCGGGAGACTTATTTGATCCACTTCATGGCACAATGACACTTCAGCTTACATTTCTACCTACCTATAGGTTAGAGGTATCACCATGGGTGGTAACTCCTTCCTGTGCCGTCCTGTATAATAATATATAGGCTTAGATGTATGGATACTTACTGTAAACAGTATTTCTGATTCTTTGCAGTTGGTTCCAATGGAAGTTCACTATCAGCCATGTTACAGAAAATTGGATTTTGTGATTGTAAAAGATTTCTTTGTCATTGAAATACGGTGAACATGCAGACGCCACCAGTGGCTATATTTTAAAATTTGCAAAATCTAAAATTTTCCTCACAAAAACAGTATTTTTAGTTGCAAGTTTCCGTTTTCAACTGCATCGCTAGATTCGGAATAATAATATCGCAGTTCGGAATTTTTCGACGTTCGACACTGACACTAAAACTGACTGAGACATACTGACAGGGGCGTGTTCAGTATGCTCTGGAACTAGAAAAATCGATTTGAACAAATTGTTTTTTAAACGTCATTAAAAGGGAGCTTTTGTTTTATGGAGTCCAGTACCACCCTTGATTGAAAACGAGCTATAATGAATTCTATTGCCAGAGGCGGGAGCAACATTCTGGTAGTCGGAGGTGAAGAAATAAGAAATCATTTCTGCCTTTGACTTGATCCAAACTAGACCTCTTAATGTCTTCATATCGTCGTGGCACTTTATTCATCCACGTGCCCCTTTGCCAGAGGCACCTTTTTCAGTTTAATCAAATGGAAGTTTTAGTAGCATTATTGCCCAAGTTTGAGGCTCATGGTTTACCAAATCAAATTACCCCGTAGCAAGACGCGGTATAGTATTTGAAGATTACAACTATTTACCAGGTATACCGCGTGACGACAGTACTTGCCTGAAATCGAGTGGTAGCTACTTGACATACTAAAAGTAGGTACTCATGCCAAGCCGAAATCGCCTCTGGACAAATGGACAGTTCGGGGCGGGTTCACAGTTTCATGATTGTTGTTGAGCGGTTGTTGGGCGTACGTCAGTTGAGGCATTTATCGATCATTGTAAAAGACAAACGCAAACTTTCGTAATTCCAAATTCAATTTGTGCTCCTTTTCGCTTCATGAAGAAAATAAAAAATGGCCGTTGAATCGGGGACAAAAAAGTATCTTTCTTGACCAGTGTTATACCTTGACGAGGCAATACGTGAATGCGACCAAAGATGTGTGCTCCTACATTTCTTCGACGAACTGCCATCTGACGAGGAAACTTAAAAAGCTGCATCTTTGTGCAGAGATAAATCCGGTCTTTTGTTATGGTTTTTTCACAAAAGTATTCACCTTTTGGTGACGCTGCTCACGTTACGAGGCAAGTATTATACCGTTAATTAAAATTAGTCCGATTAATAAATGTAAAAATGTTAAATATATGGAGATGTTATATTTTTCAGTTCTCCATTCGAAGTGCACTCCCATTGGCGGCCATTTCCCTGCGCGCAGTCACACATTTGTGAATAATCCGAAGATCTGTGCTCTGCTCAGTGCTCAGAGCTCGCTCAGCGTCGGACCGTAGTCAAGTCAAAATCATAGGAATACTATAATATACAATGCTCTTATTTGACGAAATGTTGTAATAAGCCGTATTCAAACATTCTTGAAGAATAAAAAAATGATACGAGTTTGTGACTGAAGTGTCGGTTGTGGAAAATGGCTCTTCTGGTTCAGTACCCAATAGTTATTTCCAGGAACAAAGAACTCACAATAACTAACTAATTCTATTCCTAATCTCATCAAAATGGAGCTGAATAATTCAGAGAATAAACTTTGTCGTTTTATTGCATGCAATGAGAAGAAACTGTGGCTTAAAAGTGAAATTTTGTGTTTGTAAATTGGGAATAAACCTGGAGATGTCCATATAAACACTGAACAACCTTAACCTGATATGTTGAAGAAGGACTTTTTTAAGTGTACTTACGTTTAGATTCTAATGGGGTTTCACTCACGTCTTGTAAAGCTGTAAAGACATCCTGATGATTTGCCATCATCGTCAATTTAAAGTAAGGTAAGTAAACCATTTCCATGTAATTCACAAAAATTTACCAATAATTACTAAACAGGTGTAAGGTTCCCTGTAAGTAAACATGTGTATGATATGTTAGTTAATTATTTGTTTGATCTAGCATTTTAGGTATTTTGTTAGGTACTCAATAAAAATACTGTAGGAAAAATGATTGTTTGACAAGATGTCTTTAGAATAAGGACATTTTGTTATTGGCACTTTTTCTCACTTTCAAAACAATGTTATAAAGTTAATATTTTATGAAAAATCAACATGTCAGAAGAAAATATAATTAAAATACTTATAAGCCCATCCATCTCTCTTATTCTCACAATAAGCTTTTGCTTGTCAAACGCATTGTTCTTTGACAAAGGTTACAAGCTTCTTTAGAGAACATAAATGTTTTACTAATGGGTGACATGCTTAAAATTGTAAAGCATATTATATTACGCCTGAATTATGTATATTATTTATAATGAACACTGCAATATTAGTATTTTTAATATTAGCAAGATATTTGGGTTAGAATCCTGACCAATAAGAATGCAACTTATAGACATAAAACCAATTTTACATTTTTTGTAAAATCTCAAAGATGGCAACTTTTTTGTGTTTGTCTCAGTTTGTAACTCTCACCGTTTCAGATGTCACACAGTGGGCTCACCCAAATAAAACACCCTACACAAAGCAATTTCAAAAATGCGTCGTTCTGTTGTGACTTTTTTTCAATAAGGATCAAATATGTTTGTTTACCTTCTGGTCACCCTGCATAGACAAGTGTGAGAGTATAATGTAGTGCAAGACACATTACCTACATTAGAATTTGTATTTATTAGTAGTTAGGAGGATTGTTGTCTGAGTAAATTTCAGTTCTAATAAGAAAAATCTATTTTCCATAAAACAATTTTATTCACGCTAGGGATTAAACGGTCTCAGTTTTTGTTCAGGATCTGGCAAGGAATAAATTAAAAGCGAAATTTGTTTCAGAATAACAAAAGGGGAGTTTCAAATTCAGTCTATATTAAATTAATTTGAGATTAAATTTTTATTGTCTTTTAGTTACCCTCGCTCATTAATGCAAAGTCGAAATGGAAGCCTAAAATGTAATCCAGATAGTCCCTTGCTTGTTTTAAATCGAGCATACCCTGGACCAACTCTCGTTAACATATACATTTGTGATCAAACATACTGTCATTTATGTGACTGGTTTTCATTTAATTTTATATCTTAAAACAGGATGTAAAGTTCGCTCTGTTTGTTAGTGAGGATGAGTGCCTCTCGCGTCTCACAAGGGTAGTGCTGTTTACCATGGGAATTCCGTAATCGGTTGCTTGGAACACTATTGTTTTTCAAGATAGATCTGGAACTCTTTCAACGTGCCTGGGAAAAATTCACGATTAGCTTCACAATTACTATGGCGGTCCAACTGATCTTGGACCACCACAGTAATTAGGGAAGAATATTATCAGATTAATTAGTTTCTCAATCCATTTCAGGTGCAGACGCTAAAATGGTGAGTCACAATTTTGTATTCTTGGATGATACAAGTGAGATTCGTAGAGAGAACGTGTGACCACATGAATGCTAGTTTGGTTTTTTTATTGAAATCCAAAAAGCCGCTTTACACGATACATTATGGGTATGTACTTACATAATAAATAACGAATATGGTGATCACGTAAGAAAAGTCACTGGCAAGTACTCGGTGAACTCCGATCTTAGAACTTCGCAAGTAATCCAATCCATTATCTCTTATTCCGAGATCCCATTGGTCCCCAGGAAGATTGAGACACCCTGTATAGTCTTAGGAGAAAATCTATATGGAGTCCTTCTATTAAAAATCTAACAAAAATATAAGTTATTAGTCGGAGGTCACATACTCCGTGAGAATTGGTGCACCCATTTAACTAACAACCCTAATGTTTTGTATCACAACATTAAAAGTAATTGAATAAAAAGATTTATGGCGCTTTTAATCTACATTTAAATTGGACGGATATTCGTGTAAATACTTATAAACAATAAGGGGAAAAGTTGAACCTAAACCGACACTAATTTTAATGTGGCAGAATGTCTGCACCTTGGATATGTTACATGCTGATTAATTGATCACCATTTCCTATGCCTGTTAGCAAATCGAAACCACATAATCCTAAAGAGAAAATATTACGTTATACAATGAACACGATATGGTGAGGGCAATAGGTCATAACAATAGAAAACGATTATTTTGTGCAAGTTGCATATGATACTTTTCCTATAACCACCAGAATTTATTAAAAAATAAAAGGATTTGCTGCTTAAGCGAAATTCGAAATTCGATAAAGTTATTGGCAAAATAAAGACCTGACAGGAGTATTAGAGGAAAATATTTCTAACACACTTGTCATAAAAATTGTTGTTGACATAAGCATTTGAACTTATTCTGTAGTTAAAACCCTGAACCTGAAATTATTAGATTGCAGACTTTAAGCTATCACCATATTTATTTGGCAAATTGAATAGTACCCCAAGGTTTTGGTAGAATAACTTCTAACCATCTTATATTTGTATACGTATTAAACCAAGTATATTACGACGCATAGTTACTGATGTATATAACTATTTTTAATAACGAACCAATTGCTTTTGGTTTAATACTAACTAGGATTTTTGTTGATATAATTATTTTCGGTAGGTTTCAAAGGGCACAGAAAAGGTCATTTCGATATTTTACCAATCCCGCACTGCGGTTCTCGCAGATCCTTACGTTTCGAGGCTTTAAAATTATTTTGACAAAAGTTCCAACTTTTTTGAATAGAAAACACATTTAATGCATATGCTTGGACAAATACCCCAATGTGTAGTCATCCATAGTAATTACAAGTTGGCGCAGTGTGCTCAAAGTTGAAAGAATAATTCTATTTTAAGCTCCAAAGTTGCTCTAATTTACTTTTGGCCTTATGTGTTGTTTTGTTCGTTCCTGTTCTGTCTTTTGAATTTTAAAAGCCGCTTGCTGCATCATCGAGTTTCAGTTTTAGTGGGTTAATGTGGAAGTTACATTTACCATGACTTGCTGTAACAAAACTTGTCGTTTCGATGAATATAAAAGAAAAACCATACCTGGCTTGGAAGAAAAGAAAAAGACGGCAATTTGAGTTAACATTGGCGAATGTCCATGTAAGGATCATATGAACTACATAAATTCAAGGTCGACCCTTGACCATCCCCCTTACCGTCACAGCTGCACCTCCAACTATTCACGCGGTTTCCAGGGATCTTCAACAGTTCAGGAATTATTAATATAATTATTCTAATATTATATAAATTAATTATTAGACTCTCGCGACCATTTGGGTTCGTGGGGTGATATTGATTATACATATTGGTTTCAATTACATTATTTTGATTTGTTCTAATTTGCATACAATTCCCGTACAGAGTTGTGTGCTCCACGCAAATGGAGTAGGTACTCTAATTATTATTAGACTCTCAATTATATTGCTTTGTGATATTGATCATTACATATTAGATTCAATTGTAGTATTTTGATTTGCTCCAATTTACATAAAATTATCATATGAACCCACGGTATATATAAGTGACGGCAGTATTCACATATTGTAGCAGTAATGAGTACAGGGTGGTCTAAGAGACATGACCTTTTACGTTTTCTTCAACACTGTAAGAAATACAAAAATTTTGTGGCTTAAATAGGTTATTATTTTTACGATGGTTTATATATACAAATGACAATATCTACATTAATAGAAATTTGATACTTATTCAACTTTCAAGAATGGAACCTTCAAAACGAATAAAATTAAAGCGAAACGGTTCTCGCACTGCTATATTAACTTTTGAAGAACCAGCAGGATGAGAATTTCGTTTGAAGTTAGTTAATTTTATTTAAATTGGCTAATACATGGATATTTTTTTCAGTGATGTGGATTTGCACTGAGGCGAGGAGAGGCCTGCTCATAGGCATGCCAGCCCTCAGGCCACCACCAACGAGTCACCCGCGGGTATGGTAGGGTTGTGGGGTGTGGGATTGGCAGCAGCAGCCTGGCTGTGTCTGGCTGCGGGGCTGTCGAGAGGGCACCCTGGATTTAGGCCACCGCTGTTTGCACCTGGGACTCTCTTGGCGCAGTATCCTCGAGCTGGCGAACCTTCACTCCGCCTCTCTCATATGGCTATTGATCATAAAACTCGTAGAATTTACGTTGCCGGTAAGATGTATACATATTTTTATGTATATGTATAGGTATATCTTACCATATACTTCGTTAGATACTTCGTCATTCTTTAGGTCATCGTTTCCCAGATACAGAGTATTCAAATTTAATTTCTCTTTTTTATAGCTTCTAGTTTTTGTGATATTTAGCTGAAAGTTGGAATATAGGTAACCTTTTACGATTAACATCACTAGAAATGCCAAATGAATTTATAGGACGATATATTTTTAAGGTGTCGTTTAATGGTAACTTAAAAGAATTATTTTTTTCAAATTAAATGAAAAAAAATGCATTATATTCACAAATAAAAATTTAGCCCACATGAAGTATATTAGTGGACCTTGTTATCCAAACTAATTCAATCTCACAGATTTCACAGAACGTTGCGTTAAAATTTTGTAGTAAGTTTTGAAAAATTGCTACACGCTCGCCATTTTGAAAGTTAGCTATCTGGCTAATGGTATTATATAAAAGTTTCGTAAAGTCTCAGACAAGTCGTAATCTAAAATATGTTTTAACTTTCAGGCGTTAACATACTCCTTCAACTCGACCCCAACCTGAACTTGGAACACATAGTGATAACTGGCCCAAAAAATGACAGCTCTCTTTGTCACGCTACAGGCTGTACACCAGATATATCAGTTTCGCTTATGGATAATTACAACAAAGTGCTTCTAGTGGAACCAGAGTCGAGAACTTTAATAATGTGCGGTTCCCTACGTCAAGGCGCTTGTTCCAAGTACCGTCTTAGCAATATAAGTGCGGAAGCGAATTTTATTCCGAAAAGCGTGGCAGCTAACGACGCGAATGCTTCAACTTACGCATTTATAGGTCCTAAAAGTTACAATCCATCATGGGGTCGATCGAATATTCTTTACGTGGGTACAACGTTTACAAATCAGGGTGAATATCGGCATGATGTTCCGGCTATCGCGAGTAGAGATTTGGAACGTATGGAATACGCAGAAGATTCGTTTACTAAACAATCTATGGTCCAGATTGATGTGAAATATAGAGACCATTTCATAATTCAATATGTATACGGATTTAACGCCAGTGATTACGCGTATTTCATTATAGTGCAGAAACAGTCCCATCTACCTGGACAAGAAGAGCAAGGATATGTATCACGTCTAGCTAGAACTTGTATAAATGACCCTAACTATGACAGCTATACCGAGGTGACTTTACAGTGTTTGAACGGTGATCAAAAGTATAATTTAATTCAGGACGCAAAAATTACACTAGCAGGAGAAGAACTCGCCAACGCTATGGATGTCGAAGTGAATTCTCCTGTTTTGATAGCAGTATTTCGACCAGCAAAGGGAATTACCAATGAACCTCAAAACCACTCAGCCCTTTGTATTTTTTCAATGCGAGATATTGAGAATAAGTTTATTGAAAATATACACATGTGTTTCAATGGCAGCGTTAAATATAGGTAAGCAGTATTTTATATTATAATATTAATATACGTCTTAAATACATTATTCTAAACTGTTTATTTGCGATTAAGGTTTGCATATTATTATATACATATATTGTAATATCTATTATACAGGGTGAGTCGTAACGGATCCGACACAGAGCAGGCGTGTGTAGGGGACCTCAAAATATGATGATTTGTTGAATATTTTTTTCTACGGTTCATAGTTCAGGAGATGTTGACCTTCGAAATAGGTTTGTAAATTTATAAAAAACGGCATATTTCAGTAATTCATCACAATGCAACCAAATTTGGAATATGTTTTATTCTTATTAATATCTTTAATTGATAGAAATGTGAAATCAATAAATGCTCAATAAGAGTTGGATTGGGAGTAAGGTAAGGTCTAAAAGAGTTGGGATATTTTTTTTATCTATAAAGTAATTAACAAACGAACAATATCATTTAATTCACAAATTTCTATTCCCTTTCAAAATTTCTCAAAAATCTTTTCATTTTTGATAAAATCGCAGTCTTTTGAAATAGAACCAAACCGAATTTTTAAAAAATTCAAGGAGTTACCAGTCTTACTTTCACTTACTCACATAACTTTGGCAAATTACAAATAGCTTACCAATGAAAAACAGCATCGTTTTTGACTGATAATCTCTTTAAATACCTTTAAATTTGGTTTAGTTCTATCCCACAATACTTCGATTTTATCAAAAATAATAAGGTTTTCGACAAATTTTAAGGGTAATAAAAGTTTTAGAATTAAATTCGGTATAAAATGGTGTCGTCTGTTTATTAATTATTTTATAGATAAAATAAATCACAATTCTTTTAGACCTTACCTTGCTTCTAATCCAACCCTTACAGAGCGTCTATCGATTTTACATTTCTACCAATTAAAGATGTTGATAAGGTTAAAACATGTTTCATATTTGGTCTCATTGTGATGACGCGTTATTGAAATATGCTGTTTTTTAGAAATTTACAAGCCAACTTCAGAGCTCAATATCTCTTTAACTACTAATCGTAGAAAAAAAATGCAACAAATCATCGTATTTTCAGGGCCTGTATTGGCACCTGCTCTGTGTCGGTTCCATTACGATTCACCCTGTACAAAGGAGGGTTTTATGAAGCACATGTCTTTAGTGTTTTATTCTTTTTTAGTGAATTGATTCTTTCTAAACCCCCTTGTGAACTGTCATTTTCGTCCATGGATTTGATAATTGATTTTTATCGTAAATTTAAACACTAGGAGGGAGTGTTACAATAATTTATTCTCATTGTGCATATAACATTTTTGATGGCTAATATTTATTTTATCTTTCTTGTAATATGATTTAACTTTTCGACCAAAGTAGTTTATAAAAATAATTTTTTGTGTGTGTTTGATTAATTATAGTAATAACATGAATTCAATTATTTAACACGTTTTATTTTATTTCAGGAATATGGGATACGTTTCAGGGCCTGTTCTGGATGGTAAATGTCCGGCCAGTGGTTCCGCTGGCAATATTCCAAATTTTTGTGGAGACGTGGGTCTTAAGATTAGTGGAAGTTCGCCTATATCTACAAATGCAGCTTTGCTTTTTCCGAATATATCATTATCAAGTGTTGTAACAGCTGCAACTGGTCGACATGTCATGGCTTTTTTGGGTACCACCGATGGATATATTAAAAAAGTTCTGCTTAATGGCCCTTCTCCGCCTGAATATGATGAAGTACTTGTTGATGCTGGATATCCTATTTTACCTGATACCACTCTTTCACCTACTGGAGATTATCTTTATGTTTTATCAACTTCAAAGGTAAGACTTGAACATAGTACTAACTAACAAATACTCGTGTACGACTGACTTTTACCAAGCCTTGATTATTTTTTAAAATCTTTTACTGGTTATTACTTGATTGCTATGATCTGTACCCCACTGTTTTATTCGAATCAAATGCGTACTTTTCAAATTGCCGGAAACTCTTACTTTATGTAAAACAACTCATTAGCTTAACATATGAGAATTGATTGAAGATTCTTCTGTATTATTGTTTTCAAAAAATTTGCAAATTATTTTGTCTCTCTGTCTCCAGGTTTCTAAAATCAGCGTAGAACATTGCAGCACATACACAAACTGTTCTACATGTCTGGAATCCAAGGATCCATATTGCGGTTGGTGTTCCTTGGAAAAACGGTATGTATTTTATCATTAATGCTTTATTCATAGCTATCAACTACTTAGCTGAACGAGTGCTACCTTGTTACCCGTCATAGAAATTGACTGGGCTGTTTTTCAACTCTTTTATTCTCAAGAATGTACCAAGTTATGGTATATTTACTAGAACCGTCTACGTTTCACAAGAACGTTAAACATTTTTCTATTTCCATGTTAATTGTAAGCATATAGGACATGGTTTATTTGAATATTTAATTTGATTATTTTTTATGACTTTTAGACCATTGATTTGTGAGGTTAAATTTCGAATGATTTAATAAACACAACTTTTCAGGAACATCTTGTCTACTACTAAATTTTCGAAAGTATTTTCGTTGACGTTTATTTTTAAGATCTTTTAGTTCTATACGGCTTGTACCATGTCATCATCAATCACACGCACATCATGAGCCCTAATTAGCGGAAGTATAGCTTTTTATGTTATCCGATATACTGGTATTTCAATTTAAAATTCCTCAGTTTCTACCACAGTTTAAGCGTTTAACGTTTAAGTTTCGGGCAGTTAATAACGGAAGATATAATCATAGATAGACTCATCTTTATCGATATAGTATGTTTTAGGTAAGAACGATACAGGTTTGGATTGGAGAGCACGCATCTGCATTTAATTAAAAAATGTTTCTTCACAGAATTTTCAAGGCCTTTAACAAATTTTCTAAAAAATCCACTGAATACCTATTTAATGACTATATAATTATAATATTTAAGTGATTTTGTCTTGCTTTTACATAATGCATATCTTATCTTATAATTGTATAACGTAGTATACGTTGACTATAGAACATGCTTATATATACAGGGTGTCCCTAAAGTGACTGTACAATGCTTGACTAGAAATTCTTGAACCAAAAATAGGGCGTTCTAGACGAATTTACCTGTATCTAATGTTGTTTTGTTTTTCCGCTACAGGGTGCCAAAATTCTTAAATTAGTATCGTTTTTTTTTTGGAAACAATACCTAACCGTTTTTATCGATTTTCACTAATTTTAGAACTAAAAGTTGCTATATAAATTAGTGTGGTTTGATCTGAGCTGGATTTTTTTTAATACGTGGAAATATTAAAAATGGCGCATGATTCATAAATTAAAATTTATGAATTTTGTTTATTCTTATTATTTATTATTTTTGTTACCCCCAGTATTAATGAATTAATTTTTTTCTTTGTCATAAGCTGACTTTACTTTGAAACTTATTTGCCTCTTGTAAAATTTTCGCCAGGTCTTTACCAAAAAAATTATTTACGATACTTTCCAATTTATTATTGTTGTTTAGTCAGAATGAAAACAATAAAAAATTTTAGTTTTAGATAACTACCAACTTAGGTCAATTCTTATAACAAATGTTCAAAACGTTGGCTGTTTTCCCGAATTTGTAATTAAATTCGTTTCAGAAAATTAATTTGTCCTAACTGTGCGTTGGCGTCCTCGATTAATATTACATGGATTAAAACTACTCGTTCCATAAGTTGCCTGCCTTCCAATACTCGCGAAAGTTTAATGTTCGGAATTTTGATACACACAAAAAAATTCAATATTACATAATCCCTGAAAAAATTCAATATTACATAATCCCTGAAAAAAATTCAATATTAATTCCTGAAAAAAAATCAATTTTAATTCCTAAAATAATTCTTTAAAACAGTTAGAGTTTCGAATTCATTTAGACTCGAAGCAGAGGAGTATACAGTTGAAACCAGAAACCAAAAAATATATATATATTATATAATTTCTGAAAATATTCAATATTAATTTGTGAAAAATAAATATTCAAAACGGTTAGAGTTTTAAATCACTTTTGACTTGAAGCAGAGACGTGCACAATTGAGATCCGACCGTAAAAAAAACAGTATTAATTCCTGAAAAAAGTTTCCTTTCCTGAAAAAGAAATAGCTGAAGGTGCAATATCATTCTTCGGCCACGTTCAAAGATAGTTCTAAGTATTTTTCAAAAGAGCCAAAATTGCAAATAATTCAACTTTTAACTAAAATTTTAATTACATCATTCTCATTTACGTGACAAAACTTAGTCGTAAACCACAAGAAACAACAATCAGAACTCACCATTGAGCACCAAAAACGTGAGCCAGAATCACGTCAACAACATGCACTTTCACTCATAAAATGACAGTTATACGTCACCCATTTTCACTCATTAAGTCATAGACATATTAACGGAGTACCTTAGGAGTCTTTGGAATAAATGAAAATTCAATTAACCCGGGTTATTGGTGCAATGTTTATTACGAACATCTTGATCATTATCGCATTCACTTTCGAGTGAATCATCTACGATCAAGCGATAGCGGTACGAAAACACGGAAAAAATTTACAACTTGCCTTCGGTGAAGGTCCAGTTGATCGGTCTTGGAAACGATACGCGATAGGAAGTAACATGTAATTTAGTAAAATTATTTAGAATTTGTAATTTTTATTTATAGCACATTCCTGAATGATTCGGATAGCTATTTCAATATTTGCAATGAATATATAAACAATTCTACCTCTCGATGGACCTCCCGAAGGCTTTGCTGCCGTTTATTTTTATATTGACAATTATTGAGAACTCGATTAGGAATGGGGTTCTTTGGTACCTTCTACTTCCATAGGCATTCTACTAATCAACTGAGGTGGCACCATTTTTTTTTCCAATTTTTGGCGCTGGTGTTTTCGATTAACATTATTTAAATTAAAATTACCCGTTTCCTTAAGTTGTCTTTCAATACTCGCGAAGGTTGATGGTTGGCGACTCTGACACTCGTACGTCCAATTCCATTCCATATATTGGAAGCATGTAAACCTTCTGAGTAATAGAATAATGTCCCATTTTAAAAGACCAAAAATTACTCAATTTACAAAAAACTCAACTCCGATCAACAATTATAGTAAACACTATCGGTATGTCAGATGTACAGAATATTTATTTCATTTTTGTGTAGAAAAACGTAAACCACAATGTTTTTAACATCGTTTTCACAGTAATGGTGAATTACAAGATATCGTAAATCATTTTTTTGTAGAGAAACTGTATGCATGTTGAAAATTTTAGAAGACAAAAAAGTTTCAAAATAAAGTCAGCTTGTGGCAGAGAAAAAATTTAGTTAATTCGTATAAGGGTAAACAAAAATGCAAACTTTTTTTGCGAACTACGTTATTTATAATATTTCCACATATTAAAAAAGATCCCGCTCACGTCAAAACGTGCCAATTTATGTAACTCTTAGTAATTCTTATTTCCAAAATTAGTGAAAATCAATAGAAGCGTTTAGCAATTATTTCGAAAAAACTATATTAATTTGGGAACTTTGGCGTCCTGTAGCGGCAAAATTAAGCAATATTGAATACAGGTAAGTTGGCCTAGAATTCCTTATTTTAGGTCTAGGAATTTTTGATCAAGCGTTGTCCAATCACTTCAGGAACACCTTGTATATTTTGTGTACATAAGCATATTTCGTTTGTGTACACTGTATGTATTCTATTTAAAGTATTTCTTTCAGTTGCACCGTAAGGACAGCCTGTCAAAAAGCTTCTCATAGTGCACCTCGATGGTTATCATTGGGAACAGGGCAACAGTGCATTGACTTTGAACAAGTTCAGCCAGAGCGCATTCCTATTAATCAGATGACAACCGTCCGCTTAACTATAAGAACTTTGCCAGAACTCCCACATGGAGCAAAATATAAATGTGTATTTGGATTGTCAGAACCCATAGATGCACAAGTAACAGATTACGGTCTTAGCTGTTCCACTCCTGATATTTCTAGGAGACCGAAAATTCCGCCCAACATGGATCATATTTTGGTGCCATTGAGTGTGCGCTCTTCTGAGACTAATAAGGACTTTGTGTCAAGAAATTTTGCGTATTACGACTGCGAGAAGCACACTACATGTGGAGAATGTGTGAGGTCCAAATGGGCTTGCAATTGGTGCGTGTACGAAAATAGGTGCACTCATAACATATCCAATTGCCAACGAAATGTAATTAGTGGAGAGAACGTAAGTGGAATTTCCTATTCTGTGGTAAAATGGATTTAATTTTAATTTACAAACTTTTGAATTTGTTATTTATAGAATCCAAATATTTTGCCTAATCATGGCTATGCTTACTGCCCTCAGTTCAAGAAACGAGATGTGATACTTCTTCCGAACAACGTTCTTAAAGAAATAGTTTTTGAGGTTAAAAATTTACCTCATCCGCAAGCTGGTCATTTTGGCTTTCAATGTATAGTAGTTATAGAAGGTGCCACAATGTTAGTTCCTGCCAGAGTTGATGCCGAGAAATATATTGTATGTGATAAAACGACTGTAAGTATTAGGTTATTCGCGCCATACATCCATCTACATAACTTATATATTTTGTAGTACTCGTATGAAGCTAACGAAGGCGAACACGAGGCTAGTGTTAAAGTAGTTTGGAACAGAAGTCACCATATAGATTCTATTAATGTTATTTTATACAAATGTGATATATTAGGTTCTCATAGAGAACACGCAGACTGTTCATTATGTGTTACACGAAATTCTAAATATCAGTGTACCTGGTGCGGCAACTCCTGCCAGTATGCAGAGACGTGTTTGCATACTCCACACATTGAGTGTCCTAGGCCTAGAATTGATGTGGTAAGTCATATAGATTTGTTTCTGTCCACTTGCTCAAATTCACCTGTAAACCCTCAAAGATGACAAGCAGAACCCTTCTTCTCAATTTAAACGACGAATAAAAAGTGTCTGTGGTCGCGGATGTGGGCTCTTTCCCAGCACCTCCCATCATGTAGCTAAACCTTAGAACCTTAGAAGAAAGATATCTCAATGAACTAAATAAGACAGTTTGCCTTTGTAATTCAGTGGGTATGACTATTGTCTAGAAAGCTACTGGTCGCTAGTTCAAACCCAGCAGACGGCTCTGCACTTTTTCTATAACTTTAGTTAATTGCCGCTATGCTATTATAACATTCACACATTATTATTTTTTAGTATTTTATTTATTGATATACCAATGTTTTGCAGATTAAACCATTAAGTGGACCTATAGAAGGTGGAACTTTAGTAACAATCGAAGGTAGCAATTTAGGGTTAAAAAGGGAAGATGTGCAAGGCAAAATACAAATAGGTGACATTCCTTGTAAACTGGTTAACTATGAAGTGTCCGTCAGAATACAGTGCGTTACGGGGTCATCAAGAACAGAACACACTGCTCCCATAATAGTTGGAAATGAAGCTGGATACACAAAATCCACAGTAGAATTTAGTTACCAAGACATAAAATTGACCGGCATTTATCCTACTGTAGGTCCGCAAAGTGGAGGTACATTAGTGGCTGTTACAGGGCGATATTTAAACATCGGATCTGAGATAATGGCCTTCCTCGATAACAATATATGTACTGTGAATCTTACTCAAGCCTCGAGTGGCAGACTGACTTGTATCACTTCAAGAGCCTCCAAACCTGTCAATATTGCCAAATTAACTTTAAGTATCGATGGTGCTAATCGTACACTAGAAGGAAACCCATTCAACTATACACAAGACCCAACGATAATGGAAATTAAGCCATTAAATAGCTTCGTTTCCGGGGGTAGAATGATCTCAGTACACGGTACTAATCTGGATAGCATTCAAAAGCCTGAAATGGAAGTTTATTCCTATAGCGAACCAACCATCCCCTTAAACACCACTATTTGTACTGTATTAAGTTCAACGCAAATGGAATGCCCTAGCCCCGCGGTTAACAGAATATTTAATGCATACAGCACGAGATCGAAAAGGAGTTTAAAAAAGCCAGCTTCAATTAAAGTAATTAAATTAACAAGTTAAACATATTTCTATTATATTGTTTTATTCATTTTTCAGATGAAGGAACCTAAGTTAATGCTGAAAATGGGTTTTATAATGGACAACGTACAGTCTGTTAGGAACCTAGAAAAACATTTTCCTAATTTACGTTCCAGCATTTTATATGTCGAAGATCCTCAATTTATAGAGTTCCCAAATCAAATTAAACTTTACAAAGGCGACACGCTGGTCATTGAAGGAGAGAATCTGAATGCTGCCAGCGATGAAGCTGATGTTGTGGTTACTATTGGCATTAAAGCTTGTAATGTTACAAGTTTAGCTATGACCCAGCTAGTTTGTTCGCCTCCGGAAGTGCAACCAGCGGACACTGATGAAAATAATATAAAGGTAAATTGACTTCCATAAGTTTACTTATAGAATTTTTTTGTCAAAGGGGTTACAATTTTTGACTTATGCTGTATTTTAAAATTACATATTATCTTTTTCAGACTGACGCAAATCTCCCACTTGTAGTGGTAAGAGTAGGTAGGAATTTGAGATTTCCTATTGGTTACTTAAAGTATGACTTGTATAAGACGTTTGCCTTTCCACCGGAAGCTATAATCTTAATCACCGCTGGTACAATATTATTTGCTTTTTTCTTCGCGGCAGTACTTATCGTGTACCGCAGAAAATCCACCCAAGCGGAGAGGGAGTATAAACGAATACAAATCCAAATGGACACTTTAGAAAGCAACGTTCGTTCAGAATGTAAATTAGGTGGGTACTTTTTGGCTTGCATTGAAAGTTCCCAGTACTAGTGAACATTGAACACGTGTCTCGATTTTTCATTTTTTCGTTGTTCCTGTTAATATTTTTTGACAACAAGGGAGAACATTTTTAGCAACAATATTTTTCTCTTCTGTGTTGAAACTAACGTCTTTTTAGCATTTGCCGAATTACAAACTGACATGACGGATTTGACAGCTGATCTGGAGAACTCTGGCATTCCGACATTGGATCATACAACTTACATCATGAAAGTTTTCTTTCCTGGTGTTAACGATCATCCAATACTAAATGCACTTAAGGTTCGTATGTTATTTTACATTTATTTTCTCTTCATGTGCTTCACTATATTCAACGTCGCTAATTTTGTAATTCTCGTTCAGTACGTGTTATGAATATTCTTGTAGGAAGTATCTTTTTCAACTTTCAAGTGACTGCGGTAAAGCAACTTTGCGACACGCTTGTAGAAAAAAAAGGCATCAGTGCCCTATTAAAATTACTCATTTAGTATACTAGAATATTTTATTTTTTAGGTGCGGCTTAATGGGCCAAAAACAAACTATGATGCTGCAATGTTGCAATTTGAACAGTTAGTGAATAATAAATATTTTATTTTAACTTTTATAGAAATATTAGAAGATCAAAAGTCGTTCAATATTAGAAATAAGTGAGTATCTTGATTCAGCAAATGTGTCTTTGTGATATAACAACCTGTTCTTATTGTAGGGTCAATGTAGCCTCATTGTTAATGGTGGTGTTGATGAATAAAATGGAGTACGCAACTGATATTCTAAAATGTTTATTATTAAGATTAGTAGAGAAATCTGTACATACCAAACATCCGCAACTGATGTTACGACGCACAGAAAGCGTAGTAGAAAAGATGTTAACTAATTGGATGGCCCTCTGTATGTATCATTACTTAAAAGACTACGCAGGGTCGTCGCTGTTCTTGTTGTTCAAAGCTATCAAACACCAGATAGAAAAAGGTCTCGTGGACGCTGTCACCCACGATGCGAGATATTCCTTGTCCGAAGAAAGGTTGTTACGAGAAAACGTAGAGCATAGCAGTGTGGTAATTATTATTATAAATATCGTCTTTTTTTATTAGTATCCTATTTGCTTGTGTTATAGACTTTGCACATAGTTCAAGACGACTTGGACGAGAAAGTTCAGTGTAAGGTGTTAGATTGTGATACAATCAGTCAAGTGAAATCCAAAATTCTGGATGCCTTATTTAAAAATACACCCTTTTCTATGCGACCTTCCATTCACGAGGTTGATTTAGGTAAGTGTTCAGAATAACTGTATAGTTTCTTCATCTACAACATATGCGCGCAGCCAAATGAGATTTTAACATATCTCATCACTTTAATTGATAAAATCAATAGTAAATCAATCAGTCTATATCAGATCATCATTTAAGAAAGCTGTTACCAAGGTTAGGTATATAAAAAGGTATCCTGAAAGGTCATGTCGTAAATGACGTGTATAAAGGGAAGGTCAAAATAATGTATATAGGTTAAAAGTTAACACTGCACTAACAGTTTTTAATTTCAGAATGGAGGCACGGGAGAGGAGGCCACTTGACTCTCCAAGATGAAGACGTAACAAGCAAAACGATAGGTGGCTGGAAGAAATTAAACACTTTATCCCACTATGGCGTGAAGGAAAGCGCAGTTATGTCGCTAATATCGCGGCAAAACGATAGTTTCAGCAATTGCAAGCAACCCTGTCACAATTGCGTAACCAACATGTTTTTGAACAACTCTCAAACTCCTGTAATTGCCCACGTCAATGGAGACGTGGAAGCCCCAAACTATCCGAAAGTATTTCACTTAGTGAAACCAGTTGAAGAACACCATTTTCCTCACAGTAGAGCAGCTTCTGAAAGAACACACAAAGCCATTCCAGAAATATTTCTGACTAGGTTGTTATCTACCAAGGGCACAATACAAAAATTTGTCGATGATTTTTTCTTGACAATTTTGACAGTTAATGAGGCTTTACCACCTGCTGTAAAATGGTTATTTGATTTACTAGATGAAGCAGCTAGGAAACATGGCATCCAAGACCCTGAAGTAGTGTATGCCTGGAAATCAAATAGTCTTCCTTTACGATTTTGGGTTAATTTTATAAAAAACCCGGATTTTATTTTTGACATAAATAAAACTGCTACGTTGGATTCGTGTCTGTCGGTCATCGCTCAAACGTTTATGGACGCCTGCTCTACAACCGAACATCGTCTGGGAAAAGATTCCCCTTCAAATAAGCTATTATTCGCTAAGGTAGGTAATTTATTACTACTTTTTAACTTTAAACTGATTGAGTATGTGATGCCATTAATACTATTTGGGAGGCGATTGAAAAGTTTTATGGAATGCACTTTCCTAAAGAGCTAACTTATGTTTTGGTAGAATATTATTTATCACTCTCGTCGATCGTAGATTTGTTGGAGCACGACGTTTAAATAGAGTCTGATCTTTCATTTTATGATAGTTTGGTTATTTTGTTAATCGATTTGGACGTTACAGACTACATCTTAAAAGTTTTTCATTGTTTTTGAAAATTAAAGTAGAGTAAAGTATATCGAATATTTTCTCATGTTTAAAGTCGATGTGGTAAAATAAAGCTTAATCTCTGTTTAGGTACTGTTTGTCATAATATGAATACTTAATACATAAACAGTTTTCAAGTATGTATATTACTTCTATATTTTTTCTCAAGAACTATTATGTTAACCATATTTTTTTACATATGAATATGTTTCAGGATATTCCGAGATATCGTGATATGGTGTCCGAATTTTATGCAGAAATTGCCATGATGCCCGTGATAACTGACCAAGAAATGGGGTCAACAATGCAGCAACTTTCCGCCCAGCAGGCTGAAGAGTTCGATACTGTCGCTGCCCTTAAAGAGTTGTATATTTATGTCACAAAGTATAGTGAACCGGTACGTCACACGTATTGCTTAATATTGTTTTAATTTACTTGCATACTACATACCTAAGCACATTAGATTAGTTTTGGCTTAAGTAGGTAGGCTCTGATAGTCAATTGATACGCTGGCCGTATTTGTATGCTTCCGAATATCTGAAATCTCAGTCTAGTGTACGAGAGTTAAAGGAACATGACTCATATCTTGTTTTGTCAAGTGTGCACTTCAGGGGGACCAGTGTATAGTAGGACAATGACCCCTAGGTATTGCCTATAGAAATATCGGATTTTGTTTTATTGCTTTTTCTTAAATGCGCTCAAATGTTACTGGTAACATTTTATACGAAACCGATTGGGTATAGCAAATACATCTTTTTACCACATTAAATAAGAGCACTTATGCCAAAATACAATCTTGATAAATTTTAATGTAGGAAGCAAACGAAATTGGTACAATATGATATTATTTTATTAATTGAGAATTACTTTTTCCAGTTGTTACAAGCACTTTCGTCTGACCCTGTCTGTTGGCGGCTAAACTTACCACAGAAGCTGGAAAGCATCGCTGATATTTTAGGAGGTGAAGAAACTTCGGGCTGCTGACGGCGTTAGTCACCTGATCCGCTGCTGCCTCATTCGTTGGCACCTTGACTGCGCATTCAGCACACGCACGCCTTTATCGACTGATTGTATGTATCACAATTAATTTTTCGGTTCGTTCAATTTTTATTCCTAAATATAATTAAAAACAAAAACAATGTTACAGTGCGTAATGTTGTTCCAAGTACATATAGGATTTCCCGGTCGTACATGTCACAATTTTCAATTATGGTGGTGAATGTCGTTTTGATCAAAAAGGTTGATATGAAGATACGTCAACAAACATTTCATTATCAAGGTAGTTGGAAGATTAAAGTTTCAATTATAGTTAAATTTCCCGACTTTTTCAGTTCATGAATTATAAAATAAAATTTGGTACGTACTTTACTCATGGTTTACACGGTAGTGTATGTGTAGTATCGGTAGTATGATAATTAAATTTTTGTCATTACAATCGGAACACCCCGTAAACAGGCTGTATGATCGTAAACGCGTACCGTCGACAACTTTTTAAAAATTATTTGTGTTTATTAAAAAAAGTTATGATCCAATATTCTGAGTTAAAATAACGATATAAGATATTATTGACTATAAGGTAACAATGAAAAATTAATTATTGATAAATCTGCAATCTTCAAATTTGATTTAAATGTTTATCAAACATATATATTCACCATATTGTCCACACAGGCTCACTGTGGTTAATAAGAACTTTGTAGGCATTTTTTTATATAAGCCATTCAAATGAATGAAAATCCGTTAGAAAAAACAGCGGTTCAATTCAAAACGTGAAGTTCATTTACTAATCCATATATACCAATCTAAACAGCCCAAGAAATTCTATAAGTATGCAATGGTGCGTAATTAATTTGATACAATCTGTATGCGTTTGACTAAGAATTTGAAATCCATCCAAGGCCGTAGTGGCCGTATATGGCGGTGTGGTCGATCAATTAATTCGTCGATAATAAGCCGGCACGTGTGTTTGTTTGGTATATTATTCTGTGATATGGCGCATGATCAGGTGACTGTTTCGTGGATGTGTACTTATCCTCCAGCGGTCGCTAGTTTCCTTCCCGAGTGCCTCGCTACGCTGATGGGGACTATAAGTGGATAGTGTTTTGCGCATGCGCATTTTGCGAAACTTCCATGGAGAACATTTTAGGCACTGATTTTTGTGAAGGGAAATGTAAGTTATAAAATTAAGTGGGTTTTTCAGTTGTATCTTTTGGTATAAATAAATACATGACAAACAAAATGTATATTTAAGTTTTTTGCCATTCAAGTTATTTTGTTGGGAAGCGATCAAATGCGATTATTGCATCTTAGCAATAACATTCTAAAAGTCGTGTTTTGATATTCATTATGAACACCGCCATAATCACATATGCGAATAACTCCATTCCATTTGAACCCGAGTGTAATTTTTATGTCCAGTCCAAAAAAAAATCTGAAACTTTAATTTCTCTTATATTGGCAACGAACGATTTTTGGAATATAATCTATATAGCAATTTTTTTAACGCTTAATTTCGCAACTGTGCACCATTCATCACGTATTCTGCGTAGAGAAACAATAATGGTTTCCAGTATAAAACATACTTTAATAACGCTTCGTTGGTAGTACGGGCGGTAAATACATAATCAGTGTTAAGAGTAAAATGACAATAACTGAAAATGCTGAAAAATACAACTGAAAAAATTAACATTTTATACGATATTTGCTTTTATAATTAATTACGAATTTTTATTATTGTATTACATATTATTTCCCAGCCCAACAGTCAGTGTTTATTTCTTCAGTCCGGCTAACTGAGTTTT
Organism: Euwallacea similis; assembly: GCF_039881205.1. NCBI lineage: Eukaryota > Metazoa > Arthropoda > Insecta > Coleoptera > Curculionidae > Euwallacea > Euwallacea similis. Next base: position 1,289,964 of record NC_089616.1, read on the forward strand.
AAGTAAATAGAGTAGGTACTAATTCTATGTGTATGACTGATATTAAGCTCTACCTGTAACTTGAATATTTATTCTTGCTAAGTTTATAGTATTAGAAGTTGAAAGTTGCGCCTTTTGCGATGAATTAATGCGAATCTCAAATATGCGGGATTTCCCATTAAAAGTGTCTACAGAGAATTTTTTTTATATTGTGAAAGTTAATATGTTATTCAATTTCAAGCATCAAGTGGAGGGTGGCTAGGCAATGAAAGTACCCACAATCAAAAATTTAGACTTCCCTTGGCTATCAGATGTAATTTTTTAGAGATCTACCAAAATGACATAATCTTTGTTTTTTTTAAATAATTTATAATCCTGTATTTTATTTGATGAATTAAATCGTCCTTTATATTTTCATTTCAAAGAATATCAAATATTTTATTGCATCAAAACGAAAATATCTCATGTGACTCAAATATGGTAAATAACCCTTAAAGTTGTATGGTTCTTTTATACACAATTTTCCGTTGCAATAAAATACTACTTAGGCATTTATATTGATGACTAACGGTCAGATACACGAACTAATGCACACGAATCTATCCTAATTTCTTTTGATGGTAAATATAGATTACTCACTAATGGGAGCCCGTGTATTATAGCAGTATCAATACTCTTAATTGAATAGATTTTAGTACTCAAAACTGGAAAGATTTTTATTGTTTATGCTTAAAAAAATATGTTTTATAACTATATACGTATGTTTTAAAATGCCTTGTACAGTGAAATGATTACTTACTTGAAAGACAGATAACTTATTGAACAAAATAACTTAAATCATATTACGTAATTTCCATTACTGAAGGAACTGTATATTTAACAGAATCATAAGTTCAGCTTTAGTAAAATTCGAATACTATCCTTATCTAACGGTGTAAATATATGTTAGATATTAGACATTTAACGAGTCATTTTGTGGTGTCGGTTAACATCCAAAAAGTGAATCAAAACGGCTCAATTTAGTATTTATTACTTCAAAATGAGATTTTTGTGCTTATGCCGGGTTTTATCAATTCATTTTAAAATCCATCTGGAGTTAGAATGGAGATTGCGACAGCAATCGTGCCGAAACGAACATACGTCAAAACCAAAACTTAAACTTCAGTTAGTATTTAAAAAGATTGTATACGACTGGGCCTTAGATCTATCCAATTGGATCCCCATTTTTCTGTTGAAAATACGATATTTACTTCGAAGTCGTAATGTTCGTAAATACTTTTTTTTTTTGTAAATATATCAACTATGTATATAGATTATTAAGTTCATAAATTAAGCAAACATCCATCAGTCTTAGATTGTGTTGGAATAATTATTTTGAAACCTACTCGTGTACGTGTAGTATGCTCTTTTAAAGTGCACATTCGAAAGTCCTAGCTCTGAACATGCTCCATTGATTAAGTTAATTTCGATTTTCAAATAAATGCATATATTCTAAAGTACATATTGGGGTAGCGATGCATTTTTCAAAAATAAATATCGGTGTCTCAATTAAAAAGATCGTAGATAATAGACTTGTTATTTTTGCCGGTTTTTGTGACTTACTACTTTTACTTCTCTTTAATATTTTTCGGTAATGTGATTGTGACTTTAAGCTTTTTATATAAAACGTATTATTTAGTGATATTTTTTTACTCTATTAAACATGTATTCGAATTAGCTCGAATGTTTTTTTATGAATTAATTTACTAATTGTCACGGACTACACGGCGTGAAAATTTTCGAGTCAAAAAATCGAAGTTGTCCTATTCGAGTTTTGACCGCGGCATATCAAAGCTGTATTGTACGCCTACTGCGGAACCAAATCTCGTTGACGTCGGAGCACCTCAAATTTCATTTAATTTTTTTACGTAAAATTGTCACGTGCACCACCAGTTTGTCGAAGACTATTTTGTGATAAACATTATCAAAGCTTTGTCACAAAAAAATTCAGTTACTCTGGTTTCAAAATTATTTGGGTTCCAAAGTGGAAACGTAAGCGCTGTCTTTCAATAGTAGCCATGTTAATAACTCGTTTTTAAAACTGGCTCAAAGAACTATGATACATTTAGAAAAATAGTGATTCGCTCCACGTGACAAAAATTGTGGCTACTAAAAAAATAAGCACTTATTAGTGATAACGTGAACGACTCTCATTTGTATTGTGTGTTGCATGAAACTGACATGGTGCCATCTATATGCCATTAAATCAAGTACCCCTATGTAGTTCTTGTGGCGTCATCTAGAAGTGGGCAGCTAAAGCGAGCATCGTGTGACAGAAAAAATCTGTACGCGCTCAGCAGCTAGTGCTGTGCATGGTGTTTATCTGGTTCGGGGGTGAAAGTCCTTTTAAACAGGGTGTCATCTCAGGTTCTAAAGTTGAATGTACCCCCGCGAAGGGGGTTGTTTTGATGAATCTGCATTTGACAGTAAAACATTACCCTCTCGAAAACAAAGTCGACATGTCACGGCAATTTTTTTAATATTTTGACCGTAATTCAAAATAAGCTAGGTGCAAAATTTTCAGTGGTTCTCCCTGTAGATATACGCAAAATAAAATGGTTTTAACATTTACCTTCTATCCGCCAATGAGGGATTAGGATATCAGGATAGGTAAGTTCTTTGACAATGGTCAACTTGCTTCAGTTACCAGTTTTGCTAATTTAATTATTCATGTAATTCCAAATTAAAAGCTTACCCACTTTCTGTATAATTATGTTTACTCGTTTCTTTTAAATCACTGAAACACGCCAACTGGAAATATTTCTTGCGCACATTATCCCAAAGACCAAACACATACACTCTTTTTGTGTGAACATGAAAAATCACAGATGCATGATTTTGACGGCATTACGATACCTGTGAACCTGTTTCAGCGATAAAAAACTATAAATTTAATTATTCATTATTTATTCCACATTAGGTATTATCATTGTGAGTAAATACATACACAATTCAGTTCACATTAATCTGGCTATGCGCCAAAGTTAATATGTCTTTTTTCTCTTTCGGAAAGCGCAATTCTCTGCCTGCTAATCGAGCAGATTGCAATTCGCGTTCAGCTTGATTGAGTTCTTTGAGTAGAGATCCGGGATTCTCCTGTTCTCTGGCTATCCAGTCAAGAGCCATCTGAGAGCGCATGTCGTCGTCTAGTGCCCGATTCGAATAATGCGCAACAACTTCTTGTCTGCTGCATTGACGCTCACGCATTGCTTTAAGACTACCGTTCCAGTGTAGTAATTGGAACACCTGAAGAGGGATTAAATGTTAGTGCTTGCTTGGGAAGAATTATGAAAGGATAAAAATGTTTATACCGTCATTAGCTCTTGAAATTCCAACATCGTTCGTCCTTTATTGGATTCTAGCATAAATCTAAATGCTCCAATGCCGGTGTTTGGGTTATCAGCTTCCTCAGACTCTCCCTTAAAATTACTTCTTGCCTCAGTTACTGCCTTTTCGATGAATTCATCTGATATGCGCCTTGAGGGGTGTTCATTGAATACTGAATTCATTAGGGCTATTTTTGCCGCACTTCGACGTGCCTCTGCTTTTGTGGGACAATTCTGAAATAGTTCCGTTGTGAGGCGCATAGTAATATAATATACAGAAGGTGGGGCGTCCCGAAGTCCCAACCTTATTTAGACGATAGAAACCATCGCCCCCTGTACATCCTAAAAAATGTGTATAGCAAGAGTTGATTGTTTAGAAAGCTTTTCACCTTCTCTAGCCAATCATTATACAGGGTGTCTGGAATATGGATGTAGATATTTCGAACAAAACGCCGCAAACGCTTCGTTATTGAGATACAGGGTGCTAAGTATTCAGATTAATTTTTTTTCCAGAATTGTTTCAGTTTTTGAGATATTACTGAGGTGATTAGGATAAACGAACCGATCAACCTCTATATTCTCTGTAAGTCTCAGCATCACGCAACACGAAGCTTAAGTCTCGGTATGGCATAAATTGTCTATTTAAGCCGTGCTTAGATTTGAGATTGGTTTGTGTTTTACTGAGAATATAGGGGTGAATGACCTTTATAGTGACATTATTGACAGTTTTTAAGTAATTTGTTTCATAACCTCAATTTTGATTGGTTGGTGCGCTGTCATCAGAAAAATCATTCGTCGAAGTATCGACTATAGATCCCTTCGAAAATGTTCATTTTATTTAGTTTTTTTTGTTAAAAATCTTCGCCACAAAAAGAGTGGTAAGAGGGAGCCCGACCCCAGAAACAGTACCCACTTTGTAGATTTTATCGACGATTCTTAATATTCAGATTTTCTGCAGATTTTAAACAATAATGCGCGTACAAAATCTCAAGTTAATGTCCAAAAAGCTGAAGCAATTCTGAAGTGTAATCTTAAAAACCCAAAAATTTCCCAATGTAACTTTCGTAATTTCCAACATTCCAATGGGTGTATCACCAAATAAGCCTGCATAATTTTTAAACAGTTCCTTCTTTAAAATAAAAAAAGCACCCACTGTTCGTGCACGTTTTAACTCGCCTTGTTCAGTACTGGAATTTAATTCCAGGACAGTAATAGGTAATTGCTTACCTGAAAACTACCAAAACATGAGCCACCTGGTAGTGTGACGTAGCAAACATAAGGTTGGGCGTTAGAAGGAACAGATTCATAAATGACCAAAGCCCCATTGCGTAGATCGGCACCTCTCGCCTCCTTCATCTGCCAAAATTCTTGCAGCGCCTCCACAACGTTGACTGAAATGAAATTGTACCTACATGTGTTCATTAAAAGACAAGTTTTAAAGCTACAAAGAGGCGACTCATTGTCGCACCGGTCCATTAAACAATAAACATTAAGTAATAACGAACATTCCATAAAAAATGGAATATCGGCAAAAGTTATTGTACATCGCTTAGTCGCTTCGCTGAAAAATCCTGTATATTACTGGGTATCCCACGTTGGACAGACAGTACGATAAATAAACGTGCATTAACATAAGTTAATATTGTTATAAATTATAAATATTCTGAAGGCATTCGGGACTATAAATATCCGATTGCAAGTTACTAATGGCATATAATAAAACGTAATTATTAACCGTTTGCTGTTTTAATGTTACAGTTACACATCATTAATTGACCAGAAAGACGTGGCAACATATCACTTCTGCAATTCGGTATAACCGGCCACATAGCCAGACAGCAAAAACCCGAAACTCAGAATAAATTTTACTTTAAACTCTTGACTCGATCCATTATTTGTTCAAGACGAACCTTTGTACAGATAATGAATGCTACTTTTTGTACAACTTTGACGACATCAACACTGATTTTCCCACGGCTTTGGCCTCTAGTTATCGCTAACATTTTTCTCATGGTAAAAATATTAGGACTAAATTAGGAAGGGGGGAGATTTTAATGTAAATTTAAAAAACAGTTTCTATACAGGGCGTCCCAAAAACATACCGACAAACTGTGAGTGGTGATGGGGGACGTCAATACAAACTTTTTTCTTTAATAAACATTTGCCCGCAAACGAGCCGTTAGAGCTGTAGAGCAAGTAAAATATTTTAAGTCATATCAAATAACTAAATTAATTCTTGATTTAATTGATGATGAACATTTTTCGTTTCAACTACATTTATTGTTGGGGAGCTGTGGTCTCTACAAAACACCGGCAACAATTTGTGATAAACATGTGGGCTGGCATTGTTGGAGAGAATCTAATAGTTCCCTTGATGCCAGCTCGTTTGAACGCACACATTTGTCTCCATTTTCTGCAAAATGTTTTGCCTCAATTGTTAGTCCTTTAGACATTAGAACTAACGTGGGTCAATATGACGGGGCACCTCCACATTTTGGTTTAAACGTGCGTCAGTACAGCGATTCCCCAACCGATGGATTGGAAGAGGAGGTCTTGTAGCTTGGCCCGCGCGTTCTCCCGATCTCAACCCCTTGGACTTTTTCCTTTGGGGTTATCTCAAATTTCCAGTCTACGACACGCCTGTTCGCAATGAAGAAGATCTCTTAGCAAGAATAATAGCCAGTTGTACACATTTAAAAGCTCTTCCTAAAATATTCCATAGCATCCGCGAGTCAATGAACCGACGGTGCAATCTTTGTGTTGAAGCAAATGGTCAACATTTCGAACAATTATTGTAAGCTGTCGTTTATGTATCAATAAACAAAGTTCAATAAGAACGAAAAGTGATTATAATTACTAAAGCTATATTGCCTTTTTTCTGCCCAAACGACTCATTTGCGGGCGTATGTTTATTAAAGAAAAAAGCTTGTATTGACGTCCCCCATTTAAGTTTGTCAGTGTGTTTTTAGAACCCTGTATAGCGGTTCGTTCATTAGCAAGTTTGTCCAAAAAAAGAGTACAGGACGTCCCAGAAATGATAATACAAACGAATGTTGGATGTTGGAGGGTAAAAAATAGAGCAAGACGGCTAAAACTCCTGGCAGATTTCCACCGAATCCGCAAGTTGATTTGCCGATTTAATTTCTCGAATACAATTGCCGCACGAAACTTGAGAATAGCAAAGAAGCGATTCTAATTAGAAAATTTCTCACCTCTATATCCGACATCATCGTATAACTGCAGCATCGGTGCAGTGGTAGAACATGCCCATTGTTCATCCGGATAAACCATCATTCCAGTATGACCCTGCGCAGAACTGGTGGAATTGGTCTGCGAGGCGCCTTGTCCTTCATCAGCCTGCTCACCGGTCTCATAAATGCGCCGCGAGACTAAATCGCGGCTTATGCATGTACTGCGCATCAACAAATAACGGGAAGGGCTTGATCAGCCCTCAGCGAGACACACATCGTCTGAGGGGAATTTGAGGTACAGGATCGTGTTCGGATAATTATCTGAAACGAGGGTCAGGATAAACAACAACTTTCACCGCACATTTCTTTGTGGTCTCGACAAGTCACCCTTAACTTGCCGGATCCTCGAGAATACCTCGGGACAATTTTGGACATCGAACGGGACGCTTAACGGCGAGGGCAGCATTCGAATGCATTGATTGTAAATATGGGATTTGGGTGTGAGGAGGAAGTATCACGGATACAGAATACGAATTTCCAGGTTCTGCTTCAATACCTGAAGCCGACTTCTTGGGGGCTTCTGAAACGAACCTTCGTCCTTTCAATTCTAATGCCAAGTTTACGTTGATTCAGGTTCGGCAGCGGTAGGTGCTTTCACCGTATCATGGGCACATTATTCTTTTGCGCTTTCCAACTCCAATCCTTTTACCTGGTTAGTAAGGCGGGCTAGGGCGCCCCAGAAAACAATTTTGGTGGTCCTTCCTCGGTGGTCGAACCAGGTCCGATATTCTGCGTTTGAAAAACTATCGCTTAAACAATCTCAAACATTTCCACCGGATAAACACATGTTGATCTTTCCTGTCAGTAAACCACACCCACGGTGGCAGAACCTTTTCCTGGTAACTGGTCCTATTGTCAGGTCAATGTTCCTTCGACGCTACACGCTCCATCACGGGCGCACTAGACACCTTATTATCATCCGTGTCTCAGCAAACTTTAAAGAAGTACAGTGTTACATTACAAGAAATGGTGGGAGTTTTGTGCGACCTTTCAATAAGGTCCCTTCGTTTGTAGCGTGGCCAAAATTACAGAATTTTGAACATCGAAGCGTGAAGGAGGAAATGGCATTCGGGAGTAAATTGCCGCGTCAACTTAAAGATAACAATTTTTTGAAAAGATACATGAAACGTGTGTTTAATGAGTCACTACCAGTGGCGACATGCGAATTCTACTGGAATTCCCATCCTGTCCTGAAATGTCTAGAGTTCTGTAACCGCTAGAAACGTTGTCGTTTCTATAGGGTGTTTCCAAAAATGTGGGCAATATCTCGGATATGAAAAGTACTCGTGAAAAGATTGTACTTACGCTTATAAGTTGATTTCCAATAACTTACCCCTACGGAAATGCAGCCCTTCAAAATTTGATGGCGAAAATGGTATTTTTTAAATAACTCTTCTTCCAGTTGATGAAATTTATTAAATTTTGGGTCACTTGTGTATCATACCAAGGTTAATAAGATAGGATCTAACATTTCTTTCTACATCTTCAGGGGGATGGAGGGGAGGCTACCCCCAACTTCTCTACCCCTTAACTTTTAAGATCTTGGGTTTTTTTAACCGTAACGTGGTTTATTAGATTTCTAACGCATCTAAGAAAAAAAAAGGTACTCTTGGTTGATGCACGTCAACTGAACAGTTTTCCTGAAAAACAGCATTTTGTAAAAGGATGTATTTTACAAACAAAATTACAAAAAAATTAAGAAACAAATATGAATATTCATAATGATTCAACATGAGTGCCATTAACTCTCACACATGCAAGCAAGACCATACATTAAATGCATATCGGCATATTCACTAAATGTGTAATCCATTTTCAATAAACAATGATTTTTAAATTTCAAGTTTACCACCACAAGAAATATCTCTCTGAAGTACAAACTCAAACTAATTTATTTTTCACAGTTTTGACACAAAAATGTTGTTTATTTTGATATTTAGGTGATAGAGATAAAAATGTACGCAAAATTCCATTATTTTCGTAAAATACATCCTTTTACAAAATGCTGTTTTTCAGGAAAAAGGTTCAGTTTACGTGCATCAATCAAAAGTACCTTTTTTTTTCTTAGATACGCCAGAAATCTAATAAACCACGTTACGGTTAAAAAAGCCCAAGATCTTAAAAGTTTAGGGGTAGAAAAGTTGGGGGTAGCCTCCCCTCCACCCCCCTGAAGATGTAGAAAGAAATGTTAGATCCTATCTTATTAACCTTGGTATGATACACAAGTGACCCAAAATTCATTAAATTTCATCAACTGAAAGAAAAGTTATTTAGAAAATATGATTTTCGCCATCAAATTGTAAAGGGCTGCATGTCCGTAGGGGTAAGTTTTTGGAAATCACCTTATAAGCGTAAGTACAATTTTTTCGCCAGTACTTTTCATATCCGAGATATTGCCCACATTTTTGGAAACACCCTGTAGATCTCGAACTTACACTCAAGGCAGTAACTCCAGCGGCGTTAGATATAGATGACTATGATTTTCATCTGGGAACCGCTTTAATTCTGTTTTTCTTTTAATGTCGTTTTTACTCTTTGTCCATAACACGTACCTGCTGATTGACAATCAGAAATTAGCATAATCCTTCAGCTGTGCGTTAGAGATTCATGATGTGCTGGGCGTCGACCAATCAGGAAACAGCCAGTTCCATAACATGCCACCTGTAAAAGTATACAAATATCGTTAAAGTTTGTCAAAAAATACATTTTCATTACATCACTGGGCATAGGGCAAAGCTAAAACTTAAATTCAAAGAAAAATTGCCTGATCAACCGATACACCCTACGACGAGTGGTCCTGCAGCTTCGAGGGACATAAATTTGAGATTTTTTGGTAGTCCCGTACCACCCGGCAGCCACAAGACCGGGTCGGGTCGAGGGTTTTTCTGAAGATTTTTCTCGAGATAAAAAAAAAATAGGGAGCAAATAATCAAACGAGATATACAGGGGAGGAGCAGTTTCATTCAGAACTCGCACGTACGTTAAGAAAAACTGATGCGGGCATGACCTAAAAACAACTATCAACTGAGATGTTATATCGTATTCATTTTCTAACGTTAACATGGTAATAAATCTTTCCGAATTTATGTTTATATAAGGTGTTTCTGAATAGATGGTATAAATTTTAATGGGCGAATCCTGAGCTAAATTTAAGACGAAAAGTTCGTATAAAGACATGTCCAAAAATGCTTTGTCTTCGACTTACAGGGTGTTAAAAACACTTTTTTTAAAAATTATTTGTTTATTTTTTATCGAAATTTGCTGAAAATTTGTACATATCATACGCCGAGTGTTTCCTAGAAACAGACATTTTCGGACTTTGATTTCATATGCGGGGTGATGCGAATTGATGGGTCTTGAGCCCTCACTTATCACATATTTTTTTCTGTTAATATTTTGATTCTTTTAGGCAAATTTCTGAAATGCGAATTGAGTTTTCTCACTTTTCAGTCTCTTGCAAAATTTCGCTTAAATCGATGACTTAGGTAATATTCGCGATAATAAGTAACTGCTTCCTGCAGATGCAATTATTAACATCGATGTTAATCAACCAAGCTTAAACGAGAGCTTAACTTTATTTAATATGATAGTGTTTCAATTTTATAGCAGCTGCTGAAAGTGACTCCCACCTACTAATGTAAAAAAATATACGTGACAAATGAGACCTCGAGATCCATCAATCCACATCACCTCGTAGATGAAATCGATATCCGAAAGTTTCCGATTGTAGGAGACACTCGGTGTACGATATGTACAAATTTTCAGCAAGTTTCGATAAAAAAATGAATACGTAATTAAAGAAAAAGAAAAAAAAGTGTTTTTAACACCCTGTAGATCGAAGACGAAGTATTTTTTGACATGTCTTTATATGAACTTTTCGTCTTAAAAAGTACCTCCCATTAAGATAGTCAAAATGCCCTTTGACCTAAATTGAAAACCTAACTGAATGGGCATACAGGGTGTTTCTTAAGTGCGGTCCGTAAGTTCAGGGCACAATTTGTCAAGGTATTTAAAGAAAAAAATGTTCCTATAAACATGTGGCCGGAAATGCTTAGATTCCAAGATAAAGAGTGTTGAAAATAAAAAAATATATATATTACTATTTGAAATAAATTTTGGACAGCCAATGTTCAGGAATAGTTATTTTACGTTGGTAAAGAGCTGCATTTTTAGTATAAAGTACATTATTGTCTGCCGCCCGTGGCTTAGCGAAGCATGAGTCAGTCCACGTTTTCGTCATAAAATGGGGAATGCCAATGGATTTTTAACACTTTTATTATTTTCGGACTCGCCTAACACTTTACAACAAAAAAGCCAAAAAAGCCTTATTTTTCTGCCTGATAAGAACTTATTCTTAGAAACAAAACGTTTCTTTAATTCGGTTGCAACAAAAATAAGGGATAAGTATGACACGCATTTTTTGTTGTCTTAGTTACTTGTTCGATACTGAGATTGTTGGCATTTTGCTAGTTATAAGTTGTGAATCAAAATTGTGGATTAGATAATACAATTCGAAAATGAATAACTTTACTAACGCCGAAATGACTCAGATGCATCGACTGACTCACGCATAACTACTCCACTGGAGGTGGATAAAAATTGACTTTACGCTAAAAATGCAGATCTTTACCAGTGTACAATAACTGTTCCTGTATAGTGGCTGTTCCAAATTTATTTCAAATAATAATTTATATTTTTTTATTTTCAACACCCTGTATTTTAGAATCTAAGCGTCCCCGATCACATGTTCTTAGACACTTTTTTCTTTAAATACTATAAGAAATTGTGTTTTCAAATTACGGACTGTACTTAGGAAACATCCGGTATAAGTACATAAGTTATAACCCTCTGATGCTAATCAGTTGTGTAAAATACCCGTATCCCCACCCCCAAGACCAGAAAAACCTTTAAACCGCTATCTTCTCAATTATAATTTTTAACTTGAAAACTGGTTTTTCGAAAAATCTGAAAAAAAATCACACATATACAGGGTGTCCCGAAAATCAATGTCAAAAATGGTATCACGAGATTACTTGGGTCAAAACATTAAGATTTAGGTCAAAAGTTACATATATATAGGAAACCCTCGCGCATTCGCCACATTTTTTTTTGTTTCTTTTTTTCTGTCAATTCTAACCTAAAAACGATTTTGAAAATTTCAAAATGGAATAACTTTTTTTCAGAATGGACTGCAAGTCAAGTTTTTTCTTTTAACGATGGGTGTTTTAATGGCAAATCTAAGTGTATATAAAATGTGTCACTTTTTAGGCTGCGTCGTATTGAAAAATGCAAAAAATTTAATTTTTTGGCATTTTTTCAATACCGAATCGAGCACTTTTCAGTTTCTATTATTTAAATAGATACTATCGGATTATAAAAAATGCATTAAATGTCCAAAAAAGCCTAAATGCTTAATTTGGTATTGAAAAAATTTCAAAAAATTTAGTTTTTTGCATTTTTCAATATGGCGCAGCCTAAAAAGTGACACATTTTATATACACTTAAATTTTCCACAAAAATGTCCATCGTTAGAAGAAAAAACTGGACCTGCAGCCCGTTCCGAAAAAAAGTTTATTCATTTTGAAATTAAAAAAATTGTTTTTGGGTTAGAATTAGCAGGAAAAAACGAAAAAAATGTGACGAATGCGCGAGGATTTTCTATATATGCGTAATTTTGTTCATATTTTTCGAAAAACCAACTTTGAAGTTAAAAATTATAATTGAGAAGATGGCGGTTTAAGGGTTTTTTTGGTCTTGGGGGTGGGGATAAGGGTATTTTCCACAACTGGCCGGCATGAGAGGGTTATAACTTGTGTACTTACATGCCCATTCAGTTATGTGTTCAATTTCGATCAAAGGGACATCTTGACCATCTTAACGGGGGGTTTGCTCTTTATCTCTGCATTCGCCCGTTAAAATTTCGTCCATCTATCCAGAAACGCCCCGTAGACGTTTTTTGCTGCGGTCGTCTCTCTGTAAATAAGTTAGCTATTTAAAATATTTCAGGCTCGCTGTAAAGAACGAGTCATATAAAGAAAGTTGTTCGACCCGATAGATTAGTCAGTTATGTGTCATCACAAAAGGCACGAAAGACCAAATGGAAATTATGAAATGTGGAGAAATTTATTAGCCTGGCCGGCCGGCCATATGTCGCGACCATTAAAGCCGGTTAATGCCGGTAAATGTTTATTTAAAAACGTCCATCAACTAACGAAATTAAAATTTGCACGGAGATTCGAAGCGGATACGTCACGGCGAAGCTTAGCTGCTCCGAAATAGAAAAATAACGTTAGCGGAAATCGGATTACATACGGCAACGCAGCGCGGGGATTAGGTGTCAGTGGCACGGATTCATCATCGGTAGCAGTCACCGACCTCGATGATCACGGAGAGTGAATTTGTGACCATTCCCCGGGTCGTTACCAAAATATGCAAATCTTAATTGATGCACATTATTCACGATCACTGTTGTTCTCGCAGTTCACACGAACGTTCACAAAAAAATCCAATTCAAAAACTGCCTCGATCGGGCCAGCTGACGAAATTAATTATCTCCGATGACAAAAACCCTCCGGTCTACTATCTGGTGCGTTGTTAAGGACGGTTCGTAGACTGTGGGAGATGCAAAAGGACAATCTACGTTCCTTGAAGATATCGCTCCTCATTTTAACTGAGACACATAAATTATACGTCAAATTCAAATGGCCGATATCGTGATTTTATCGTGACCGGGCTGCCATTGGAGTGACCACGGTGGTTGAGTGCGGCAATAATCGTCCCGCTCTTTGACTATTAGTACGTTAAAAGCCGTCAGGAGGACTTCCTCAATAAATTTATCACTCAAAGATTTTTGCGCGCCCGCCTGGCCTGTGATACGTCCAATCGGAATGAAATATGAATTGGCACTAATAGAATCTAGCTCCAATAGAATATATTCCATTCGCTCGCTCCCATATCGTTTTTAACTCGCGAAGAGTAATACTGCTTATTAAACAACATAGGCATTAAGGGTCTGCAATCTATTCGAACGCATGCAGGACGTTATTTAATGCGCTGATAAACTCATAAGTGGGCACTCCTTGTCCTTAATGAATTTTGAGGCAAAAAGTGCCGTCAGGCCACAGAGGAGAGTATAACATGTGTGGTATAGTTGAGGCATGAAGATGTTAGTGGGTAACACAACAGTTCTTATACTTGATTTGACACAGTGTCGGCAGGCGGTGTTTATGCTGAGGGGCCCCCGCCGCACATGTGTCGACACCGACCTTCACCCATTAAATGTAGCGCTACGAGCTTGGCCCTGCAGTTAGATTCTAGGCATTTTTCGTTTGATTCATTACTAGCGAACGGCAAGCAAGTTTTATCAATTAAACGCTAGTACATGTTAAATGATGGCATCTAAATATACAGGGTGGACCGTCGAAAACTTTCCACTCGACTTTGTGAGCGTTTGCTGGAGAAGATTGAATTTTCGATTTAAGGGGGACCCATTCTCTTCATATCGTCATGAAAGTAAATGTCCCCGTCTGGCAGGGGCGACAGTGACCTTGAAAATTTTTAATGAAAAGGGGTGTCGAGCGGCACCTTGTTTAAAAACGCTCTAAATCCTCTTTTCGCCAATTTTTCGTAATTTGGATTAGCAGTTTTCGAGAAAGTGCGTCATCGAAAATTAAATTTCTTACCACTTTTAGTCCAGTAAATGTTGAAAATGACCACTGCCAACCTTCACACAATAACACGGGACCTGTTCAAAGCGTTGTCGGACATTCTGAAGTACTTCAGGTGATATTTGGCGGCATCCGCCTATAATCCGCCGACGTAAGTCTTCTAAGGAATTTTGCCGTGTGAAATAAATGAAATAATAAATTAAAAAAATGATAAAAAATAAAAGAATGCCCGACAATGCTTTGAACTGGTCTCGTATTATTGTGTGAAGGTTGGCGGTGGCCATTTTCAACATTTACTGAACTAAAGGTGGTAAGAAATTTAATTTTTGATGACGTACTTTCTCGGAAACTGCTAATCCAAACTACAAAAAATTGATGTTGTTGAACAGCTTTTTAAATTAAAGCTTTTTAAAACAAGGCGCCGCTCGACACCCCTTTCCATTAAAAATTTTCAAGGTCATTGACGCCCCTGCCAGACGGGGACATTTACTTTCATAACAATATGAAGGGAATGGGTTCCCCTTGAATCTAAAATTGACGACTCCCCACGTTTCTCAATTTTCTTCAGCAAACGCTCACAAAATCAAGTGGACAGTTTTCCGTAGCCCACCCTGTACCTTAACTGTATGAAGTATAACGTAAAAATGGGGCTTTAAAAATCCTTAACCTGCAAGCCGAACTTTTCCTGAACTTTAAGTTGAATACGACTATAAATTATCCCACTTTGTAATGGTTGGATTTGCAACCGTATAACGTAGTTATTACTTAGTAAATACTAACAAAATTACCATATCTGATAGCTCTATGACCAGGAAGGAATTAGTTATGTTTTTACCATGTAAAATACAACCACTTTGACGTACTTGATAGGTTTTGCGATAATAAAGGAATGTTTTAAGTTTTTAAATTGTGACTTTGATTTGCTCACCATTTCAGCGCTTCTTGAATATTATCCCCTCGAAGGTCCTGTCTAACCCTAAGGCCAGTAGCGCATGGCTTCAAAGCTTCAAATATTTCTATGCTTTATAATCTTTCTACTGATAATAAATTAAGAGTTTATTATTGTTGACCAGCGGTGGTCAATCGCATCATTTATTTTATACGTTTCTGGTATAATATGCGTTCGATGAAAGCCATTAGCAAGTTGTAATAGAGATATTATTGTCCTTGTTATTTCTATCGTTATTTTTGTGGAAGTACAGCCCTGGCCACGCAAATAGCACACTTTGTATTTTAGTTTATTTTTCTTTAATTAAATTTAGTTCATTTTATAACGTTATGTTAAAATTACGAAATAAATTTTCATTTTTTTCAACAATATTAAGACTAAAAACAAATAATGAGAAAATGTATTTTATTTTTTTCCTAATACAACCACTTTATCCCAAGTAAATAAAGCGTGCTATTTATGGGACCAGGACTGTTTGTATGTTCCTGCAAAAAATTATAAAGAAAAATTAAATTTGAATGTAAAATATTAAATGGCAAGAAGTTCTTAATACTAACAATTTTAAGGCCAAGTACGAAGTTTCATTAGATGACCGATTTGTGCTGCGACCTTCTGCGTGCATTAGCACGATTGGTGAGAAATAAGAATAAACTCCTCAAGGATAATTTATTAATATATGCCGCCTACCAGCAAGGCTTTAGCACAATTTTTTAAAGCGCTCTTTGTCTCATGATTTTCAGAGATCAAGTTAAATTAAAATTTCGGTACCTACATACCTAGGTATGCAGTGGAAATATCTCTGCTGCTGTACCTACCTCATTGTAATAATTAGAAATATTTTCAATTGAATAATTAAATTAAGAACAGTAGGAGCAAAAGCTAAGTAGGTACTTACCAGGTATCACAAAACGTCACAATCTAAAAATCAACAATAAACACAAACAAAACCTTAAAAGCCGGTCAATAAAATATTAAATTTCAGTTTTTAAATCTGGGAAAAGTTCGAATTTAATTTCCGAAATAAGACCTCTCGACACTGAGATAGATGCAGGTAAGTTGAGTGTAACAAAGACCAAGAGGTTGCAGTGTTAGAAATTGGTAACGTGTGAAGAAACGATCTGCAGAGCACACCGCGGTATGCACTTCGCGCAACGTCTATCACATAACTGTGATTGCAGACTACCTACTGCTTTGGTACTGCGGTACTGCTTTCGTGTCCTGCTGCATGATCTGCACTCTTTGTGACGCAAGGTCGAATGTAACAGCAAATTTTCGACTTTCTTTTTTCGACTTACGTCGCCTGGTCTGGCACTTTTGTTCGAGGCATCAAGGGTAATGTAAAATATAATTTGATAACGGGAGATGAAAACATACATTAACCCCTCAATAAGTCAAATTCTTGCTAATTAGTAAAGCAACCTTTTAGCCTCTTGTGATTTGCGTGGATGAGTAACCGATACCATAATTTTTTCACTGGCGAGAAGTATGTAGTACCACGTCTTGTGTTTATGTGTTTATTGGGTGACCCAGCACCGTCTACTTACAGCTACATACGCATAAATGAGGGTGACTCACCGATATCTTTCCCCCCCCCGTTAGCTAAGTGATTTTTCGCACAAGACTTAGATATCGTACGTAAATGATATTTCCCACCTAACGATAGAACCGGATTTTTAAATTTAATAAACATATTTTCTAAAAACGTCCCTTTAATTGCCATCATATTTTATATTATGAATCAATAAATATAAAATAGTGAATAACATGTTTTTATTACAATAATTTCTAATAATTGTGACGAATGATAATCAAGAAAATATCGCACAGTGAATGACTAGGCTACTTTAATTAATAACTTCTCATTAAATATTTCCGAAAATGAGAACGAAATTTGAATACAGGAGACACATTTGGATAGGACCATCCTTGTACTTATCATACACCCACCCATTCTTCTTGTCTGGTAAAGAAAAACAGTAACTTTTCTTTGAAATCGTTTGGGACTTCAAATGCCCTTGTTACTAATCTGAAAGTGTTTGTATTTCCTTATTTTCGGAGATATTCACTTAAGCTAGAAATTTTCATAACGTGTTTCGAAGTTTCAGTAATTGAGTTGACGTAGATCCCCACAGACATCGTTCCTTTTCACCAGTTTTGCCTAAGCGAATAAATCTGTCACGAGTAAGGACGAGCAACGTATTTATCCGCACACTTTTCGTTCTTTGCGTTCAGTTTACTGCGCGTTTTGAATGTGTAGTTCACAATTACGTTAGCAGCGTCGGCGGTAGCGGCTGAAAAATCGCGGAACCCGAAAAAAACGATCAAAATAGGCTAAAGAAAGGATATTTAAACAAAGACAAAAATAATGTCGAAAATAAATCTAAATGAAGTCATAAATAAAAAGTAACATCATAAGTGAGGCTTATAATCGTCTTCAGATCTCGAACGTGATTTCCTAGGGACTTCTTTGAATTATTTTCTGAAGCAACTCCCAAAGAAAATCAACTCTTTTTCTAGGCCTTACTCTTTTTATCCTGATAAGAATGGTCCACCGATCCAACCATCCACAGGCACGGATTGCTTCTGGAGAGTTCTACGAATTCAATTATGAATTATTTGCTGTTGTGTCTTAAATGCATTATTTCGATCGAAACAAGTCAGTGCGTTCACAGTCACAGACGCTTTGCCAGTGCCGTCCGTACTCGAAAAAGTACGTTGTTCTTACCTGCGTGCAACTAGCAGGCGAACTGACTTGCACCAATGCACTCGAGGCAGACAGCAAAAATCAAGCGTCGGCAGTGGGCTGCCAAGAACGACGTTCTTCGGACCGTCCATCTGCACACCCAAATAGGTAAAATCGTTGAAAAAGAACGATCTCTGTGAGAGTCTACGCCAAATGACAACTTTGTCTAGAATTTTACCAGAACTTATACTTCTAAACATAATCGTTTTCAAAAGCTTCGTCTTGGTTGCTTCTAGGACTTTCGTTTTGTTCCTTCTCCGACAGAGGCGAATCAACTTTAGGACAGATGAAATGCGTGTATAATCTCACCCTCAACTTGTAAAGCAAGAATGTGAACAAATGAAGAACGATCATGAGGACCATGACTCCGGCACAAACTCCTGTGGTCCTTCCTGGTTGATCCCATTTGAGAATCGGGTAGATATATCTTGAACCGGTCCTACGACGGAAAGAGTAATTAAATTGTAAAATTAAGGTTCAGGCTAGATTTATTGTATTGGTTCTTTCGGTTAAATTGTTACGTACTTGGTGGTTCCTCCGGCAACGTAAAACGTTATGGAAAATATTGTGTAACATAAGGCTAGAAGGAGGGGATAAATGAAATGAAATATCTTCACAGGATGGCACACGACGCATAGATCTAATAACACCACAATCGAATTAAGTCCGTGTACTATGAAATTCATGGCAGTGAAGTTGGCACTTTCGGCTAAAAGTAAGACGGAAATCATTGACACCTTATTCAGAGTGAGGGATGGTTATCGGCAAACCTAATCTAACACACTACGCGGCCCAATCTTTAATTAAACCAAACACATGAAATTAGTCAAAACTTCCAACAAGCCATCCGGTTTTAATAAGATAAAGTTAATCTAAAACTTTATTGACTCCTCTAGAACCAGTGTCGTACAGCGACAGTTAACAAAACGTTGCTCATATACTATGAATCAAAGATAAAAGGCCTCAGAGCACGACATCCTAAATTAAAAAAGATGCTGTGAGCTATAGTACACATTTATTATAAAACCGGTTAACTTAGCAGTAAAGTATATTATTACAATTTAACCAACCAACCAACCAACCACTTGAGCTATGGATTTTCTGAATGACTGATTTACCTTTTTTGCATGCAATTTAGCATTGTGGATCACCAGAGTATGTTAGGATTTAGGTTTGTTTAATTGATATTGGACAGTTCGTACCTTTAAATATTAAGCTCCAGTAGATAATACTTATGGTAAATGCAACAGGAGACGCTATGACGTTGGTTATCCAATAGGCTCGACAAAGCTTTAATGCTTTTTCCTTGAAAGAATTTTTGCTTGCTAATCTGTCTCCTAGCAACGATCCTACCACCATAAGACTAGATAACAGTGATTGTATCAGGCAGAATGTAAATCCCCAGTTAGTTAGGTATATTGGCCATCTTGGCTTTCCAGCGGGAGGTTCTTTTAAGTAAGTGAAGATCCAGGAAACAAAGAAAATGATGAAAATGCTGACTCTGTAGGAAGCATATACGATAGAGGGGCTTGTTCTGTCATATTGCCACTAAAAAGTAGATACACAGTATAATGGAATACTAATATTATGCATCAGTGTTCCATGTAAACATTTTAAAGGGTCAGTCGAGAAAAACCGAAGTACTAGGAGATTACTAGTTGGCGACGAACACTGTAATTGTAACCGTTTCGAAGATCTGAATAATGGGGATCTTCTAAACCGTAGGAGATAGATGGTCAGTTAAATTAAATATGCTCAACTTAATGCTCATCTTACCTGAGAAATAATAAAATCAGTTGTTGGTTCATGTTTGAGATTAAACGGTTTTAGAGTTAAACGTAGCTTGCAAGATTGTGTCAATATAGTTCTCATTTTCCTTGGTGTATCAGTTCACGTCCATTGAATTTGGGAAAAGTTCCTGCGGTAAAATACCGAAAATGAAGAACATAGCATTTATTTATTTTTCAGATTATCATTGCTACCAAAAGAATGGAAACATTAAGCGTTAAAGCCTTTCGTTACTCGACAATTAGCCTCTTTCATGATTGAAACCACAACCGTATATGTGACTAATAAAAACCTTGCAATATATATACAACAACCAGAAATGAAGATGTCACCAGATGGAAAATGCACTAACCGATTATATAAGCTACTTCACTCTTGAAACATCTTTAATGGTACCAAGACCAAGGTAATTGAACAATAGCCATTGGTACCACCACCGGTAAGAACGACACTTGCTGCTTCAACTGCCTACCAGAGGTGCATAGCTACGTTATGGGTTCCGCACGTTATGGGTATTTACAAGAAATTGAAAACATACCCACAGATAGAAAGTTGAATAACTAGCCGATTAGGTAATGCAGAATTTATGTAATTAATGGGGAAATGTTAGCAAGGATCAATTTGCTTTTTAATTTGTTTGTACTCGTCGAGAATTACTTTATTACAAGTGAGATTTTTCACCTGGCGTACTCTAGAATTCATTAATAAACGATGGAAACAACGAAACAGAGAGGATTTTAACGTTAAACGGATTTGCTTACAATTCCATTACAATTTCCATTACCATACCTACTTCGTATTCATTGCACATACTTCTGCGTAAACGCTTAAAATTCCAAGCTTGAACTATTTCTCCCAGAAAATAAATCTTCTATTGATTTTCTCCTCATTTTCATTAAGGCAAACAGAGTGTCCCTTATTACAACGAACGAATTCTCCATATGCCAACTCTTACTTTAAACAGATTTGTATTGTGGGCGTAAAATTGAAATTTTAGCTCGAGTAACGGTACTTCAACTAGAAAACGTGCGATAGGTAAGTACTTCGCAAAAACGAAACCTACCAGCAATATAAAATCTTAGTTACTAATAAAAAGACGCATATTTAGACCATAAAATTAAACCATTAATATTCCTTGACTTTCATGTGGGACGACCGTGTACTAATGAGTCTGAAGAAGTCAAGATTAGCTTCAGAGAAAAAAGGAGCGAATGAGGTTGTTGAATCATATGAAGGCGTAAACCTAATCTAATTACAACACGTTGCCTTATTTCATATATGTAGAAGTATTACCCTTTCTTATACGTCAGGAGTCTTAAGTTATTCAATTTTAATAGCCCTCATATTCAGAAATGAGTAAAACCTTCCTTATCGGTAATGGTAACATTAAAGCTAGTACGCTTGCATACTTGATGAAGGGTTATTACTAAAAAACATATATCTTAGATCAATTCGTCTGTTCTATGCTGTGTAATAGCAAAACACAAATACTTTTATTTGAATTGGATTATTTTCTGCTGGCATAACATTAATTATGAGGCATCCTGTTTAGTTCAAGATGCCTCAGTTTTTGCCATGAATTATGTATAGCAAAAGCAGTACTTTACTAAGAAAACTAAATTAATTAGTCCGCTTGCGATGGGAACAGTAGAAAAGGCTTCGTCAGACTTCGGTCGAAGTGAATTCATTTTGAGAGATTTTTTTCAATTAGGACAATAATAGTAGAGTGGGTTAAACAATCTATTATCAATTATTGCTGACTCGTGTGTTACACAATAGATTTGTGGAGCGTTTGCATTACGATACAGGGTGGCTCATCTTCGTTTGTTTTCGATTTTTGAAAATTCGCTCCTCCGTCAAGTTCCGGCTATTACATACCTAAGTTAACCCGAAACCAAAAACGGTTCTTTAAAAATTGTTTTGCACAGAATTCAATGGCCCGGGTACTATCGTTTAATGGCACTTATTCTCCACATGAAAAACCGTAATTACGTTTAACATCTTAAAAAAGAGAAAAACTGAGAACAACAGCGGACTCTGCGCAGAAACACTCTATTCGATACTTTTTAACGCGTCGTATATACCCGCTTTCCTTAATAAAATACACCTTCCTCACGTTTATCATTATTTCCAACCAAAAGTCATTCAGTTGGGAAAAAATACTTTGAAATCCCTGAATAACGGGTCATTAAAAATGATTTACTGTTTATTTCATTCAATATTGAAGTTACGAGATAAGGTTGTTTATGTCGCTACCCATTGTAATGCATTGAGCAGTTTTTGATTTCGACACGACGCAATGCATAATAAAATTCTTTAACTGGACTTTCCTAGTTTTCGAAACACGAATATAGCGCTGAAAGTTGAAACACCTCAAGAATATCCGTCGAGTCAAAAAGCCGAAATGCGCGCCACTGGAGATTAAATAGCAAATTTATTAAATGGTCAAAAATAAGTGCCCTTAATTTCAATACTGGTTTTATGCAGCAGCGTTCGAATGTTCAAAAAGTTCTTTCAGGCATTCCTTTAACTTAAAATGCCGCTGGTTGATAACCAAACTCGTTCAATGAATTTTTTAACAACTCCTTTTTGGTCATTACGTCGATTATTATTTTATACAAGTTTTTGTAGCATCGTTACCGTTCTTCTTTTTGTCATCTTCCTGAATATGCTTTTATCCTGGGCATTCGCCTCGTTAAAATTAAAGATTTCAGATCGAATCGTTGTTGAAAACAATTTTTTTCTAGTTCAAAAACCAATGAAGAGGAAACGGTTTTTGAATTGCTTCCTTTAGATATGCGCGGAAGAAAACGAATTCCACAAAATGCAATTACCTACATATGTATCGATTAATCTGCTTTTGTACGATGAACCAAGTTCTGACTCGCCAATGAGAGATGACGATTTAAACTGAAAATCCGTCAAAAATCGCTTCTAATTAGATATTCTATTGATCAGAAGATATTATTTTGGCCTAAAAAAAAGTTGCGAGCAATTAAAAGTTGCAAACCGCAATGCCGGACGTAGAGCCGCTGCAGAAAACCAGGCGGCCCGGTTCTTGTTTCCAAAAAGAAAAGTTCTGTGAAAACGAAACATTATACATAGACGTGCTTTCGGGCTGGCACTTCTATCCTCAATTATCCGATGTTAACAATTTTTTCTCGCGTGCCATCAATGATCGGACGTAACGTTCACTATGATTCCAATACACCACGTAACCGCAGAGAATTTTTACGAACTTTACATTTAATTTAGTGTGAGCACGCACAACAGTTTGAAGATTCGAACAAGGCCAAGAAGGAAAGTACGATTTGGGACGCTACTGCACGTACCACAATAATTTCTTTTTTTCGACTTATTCGTACAGGTTCACAAGAAGCAGCTCGCAGCATTAATCAACATACTTCCAAGTAAAAATAAACTTACGAATTCTGTATTTTCAACGGGAACTTCAAAAGTTGTGATCGAAATGAGGACTTCTTTATTTATTCTCTTGTTCTGCAGTTGATTCGGCTTACCAATGTTTTATAATCGGTAGAGGGATCAACATAATCATTCTCAGTCCCTAATTGATATGCGCATCGAGTACGTTGCTCTCTTAAAGAGAATGAATACTTTATAAATTCTATCGATTGTTAGGAAGTCGGTCCTACTAACTATACAGGAAATAATATCGCAACAGGATCTTATAGGCAAATAGAATGTCTATAAAATCCACTATTTCGTGTAGGACATAATCGCTTTATATTATTCTACGTAACTTTCTACTTCTCTGCGTTCAGAAGAATACAGGGTGATTCGAAAAAGAGCTGCCAAATTTGAGGAGGTTATAGAGGACATAACGGTAAAGAATTTTTGTATGTAAACCCCTAATCGGAAATGGGCCGTTGTGGCCTTAGAGCAATTTTTGTCCAAAAACATAATGTTATCTCGTTGATACCAAAAGACTTCGATATTTCACTATTTTTAACATCGTGTGAAATAAATGCAGTTTATAAACACTTAACACGTTAACCGCCCACCGTACATTTGAATTTTTAGTCGATGGGGCGCAAAACGAAACTCTGTTTTAAAATGATTTTTTGATTGCATTACTGTCATATATATTTGACTTTTATTATAAAAATGCCAAAAATCAGTAAAAACACACTTTGAAAATGAAACCCAGCGTATGGGTTTCGGAGCCGATTTGACAGAAAAAGTGAAACCCATGGTTTGGGCTTCGTGGCGGTTAACGTGTTAACAAAGAACAAAAAAGTGTTTATTTTCAATGAAATGAATCGTTTTCAATAAAAAATAGTGAATCATCGAAGTCTTCTGATATCAACGAGATAACATTGTTTTTGGACAAAAATTGCTCCAAGGCCAAAACGGCTCATTTGCGACGAGGAGTTTATATATAAAAATTCTTTGCCGCAATAAAACCTCCTCAAGTTTAGCACCAACTTCTTGTATCACCCTGTATATGTACATAGGTATCTACATAATACCTCAAACAGATATATCATCCACGCCAATTCTCTGCCATAAA
The DNA here is from genome assembly GCF_039881205.1 of Euwallacea similis. Classification (NCBI taxonomy): domain Eukaryota; kingdom Metazoa; phylum Arthropoda; class Insecta; order Coleoptera; family Curculionidae; genus Euwallacea; species Euwallacea similis. Next base: position 1,314,237 of record NC_089616.1, read on the forward strand.
GACCAAAATACAGGTAGAAAAACTGCAGTAGTTTGTTTAAAATGGCGAAAACGGCCCCATGTCGGTTTAACTAAAGTGAGTTCTGAGAAATAAATTCAAATATTTTGTGTCTTTTTGAACCTAATTTAAACTTGTAAACTTGTAAATAAACCATGAAGAGCTCAGGCAAATTCACAATTTCAGGTCCTACACTATGCCTATGAACGAACATTCAATGATCTTTTGAAGGCGCGCATTTAAAAAATCGAAGATGAAGTATTTACGAAAGTCAGGTGGAATTTATCGATACTTTTAATTTAGTTCAAAATTATTCTAATAAGACTTCGATTTCCGCAAATTTGATTGAATCGTGGTGCGAAGAGGTGAAAGTGAATTTGTAAATGCAAATAATCACAACGTGCCAATTCAACTTTAAAGCTACCTTTAATGGCTCTATTACGTAAAATTGCTATTTTGATTAAAGAATTGTTACGGTAAAATTAATGGTGTTTATGCACTCACCCCTATTGAAAATCCGGTCGAATCGGGAAAATACCTAAACAGCTGAATATTATTCTCACCCTTTCCCAAGGCAGTTCTAATGGATACTGGATACCTGAAATAGGTTTAAGACAATACTATTACAACATGGCGTGTTTGTAATTTTTGTTCTCCTAGGACACGATTTCTGACAGTATTGGCAATGTACACATGAGAACTTAATCGAATATCGTAACGTTAACCTTTTTAACGTCCTACACGCTGCCTAGACACGGTGTCTAGCAAATTAAATTTAATTAATGATCGTTACAGTTATTAACAGCAATAGAGACGTAATACAACGTACTTCAGAACATTGGGAAAAATGGCCTCCACTTAATAATGCAGTGGTGGTTTTCAAGTAACTTTGAAATCATTATATTTCAAGGAGATAAAAGGATTCCCCACTGATTTACTTTTTATTTTACTCGTTCTGGTGATTACAGACAAATTGATGTGAACAGAATCGCATATTATGCTATGTGAGTGTGAGAACGAGATTACATTGTAACATTGGGGTGCAATGAATGACGCTGTTAAATATTACTATAGTGTATAGCGTAGCCCAAAGTGCTCTCTAAGCCTTATTGGAAGTACGTAAATCATAGATTTTAAGCACTAAATTAAGATATATGACGAATGATTTATCAAACATTTTTTTCTATTTATAGTACATTAGTTTCAATATACATTTACACCTACCACAATATTGCCGTATTAAATTTTAAATCGATCGTGCGACTGTGATAATTAGCACGGGTCAGTACCATCTATTAAGAGGTCCTTTTAACAGACTTTAAGGAAGATCAGGCGTCCTCTCCTATACGAACTTTGAGGTTGTCAACCAGCGACACTTTTTTAATAGTACCGCGTCTTTGGTGTAAGAAATCTAGACGGCACACGTATTAGTGTAAAATTATCTATCAATCAATAAATAACAGTAAAGTAGATCCAAATAGGGACTAGTGATTACAGCATTTCCTGATAGGTAGAGTAATGATAGATGGAGGAAATATGAATTCGAGGAACTATGATTACACATAAATAACATAATTTATATGTATATACTATGTACCTAAGTATTAAACATTTTTTGTGATGTTATGTGTCTCACTCTTCACATTGAAGCCGGGCTTTTCACGTCAAGATTTCTTGTACTCTTCTGGCCATACTGAACTAGAAGCTAATGGCTTATCAAAAAAAAAGAATGAAATGACTTGAAATTTTCCATACAAATACAGTCACAGCCACAATTAGTATCTATATATGTACGACACACTTAATTAGACTACAGTATAAAATTAAAGAAAACACTGATCGTTGAAACACACAGTTATAATGAATGAAGATACTTACGTTTCAAGTATTTTTAATAAACTATTGTCAGTAACGCTCTGGGCAAATTTCCGCTATCAAACGAAGTTCATATAAAACCAGATTGGTACTGCCGATATATCGTTAATCTCTGGTAGGTATGGTAAATAAATATATTCACAGGAAGTAGCACTTTGTCCTCAAAATTATAACAAAACCAAACCACGTCCAATGAAAACTTGATCGATTTATGGGGTAAATAAAAAATAGTGTAATGTAAATACAGACAATAAACACAGAAGTAAGTGCTTACATTTGCTAAAGTTAGATGGGTTTATAATTTGCAACATCTTCTAATATTAATAACTAGATTCATACAATAAATTCCCCTGATCGCGTGATCTAAACCTGTACCTGTGTTTGGGTTAACTCAGGTTAGAGGGACTAGGATTGCTTCTGTACACGTTCTTTTTCCGTTTACCTATTTTAATATGCGGTAGAGGAAAAGTAACTGCTTGGAGATTTCTGCTGTAGACCTCAAGCAAACAAAAAACCATGTGCATAGGGAATGAATACAGTAGCGGAGGCATCATCTCTTCAATAAATAAATTCACGCAATGTTGACTGCATAGAAAGAACAATTTTAGAAAACGCATTAAAAACTTTAGAACCAAAGAAGGCATCGAAGTAACTTATTCAAAAAATAATTTGCGTGAAATGAACAGAATACTTTCAGAAAATAATAAATTGGTAATGATATATCTTGGAACTTAAAGGTATTAAAAAGTATTAAGGTAGGTTTTTATTGCAAAGCCTGGTCAATAGAATAGATAGCAGCATTTATGATGCTGACAATGATGAAAATTAAAATAATCGTCCCTAACAATCATAAGACCTAATTTACTACTTGCCTCGACGATATAAACAAGATGCAAGGACCATTTAAAATTTTCCAATTATAAATATACGATTGTCATCAACGAATTACGAATATTGGCATTGATTTTTAAGCGTTTCAAGTCCTACAATAAATTTATAAGAAAGTAATAAAAATATGTATATCAACCCATTATTATTGAGAGCATGGAACAAGGTGTAATAAAGTTAATTTGCCCCACGTATAAGTTGAAAACGGAAGAAAATCAATATACGATGTTCAATAAAATACTTTTAGAATTGTGAAGTAAATTAAAAACGAAAATAATTATAGTAAAACCAAAAAAAATTACAAATGTATGCAGCAACCAATTGCTACAACCGGTTAATTGTATCAGGTCAGTCAATTCGCTTGATAACTCTAATTTTCCTCAATCCACCTAAGTACGTCTGCTTAACTGTTAACTAACTCCTAATGTTTATTTATCCACATGTGGGTATCGAAAATTTGAAATCCAAATTTGTTAAGCATCAGGCGTTAGGACGTTTTACTAAAATATTTGATTAGAATAATGCAGATGAGTGCTGCATCTTCCATCTGAAGACTAGATTTTATTGGTTGTGTACTAAAACCATTTGCTGGAAAACTAGAAACGTGTTATAATCAAATATTTACGTAACGGCATCAAATGTTTTAGGCATTACCTCTAACTGCCCTTCCTTCCTTTTGGTAGTGTATGGATATTTGGTGGAATTATATTCTCTCCATTAATATCAGAGGCATGCAGAGGTTTTTATAAAAGTAAATACAATATAGATTGCTCCAGAAATAAATAACAACCATGACATGACTCGAGCTGTCATATTCCTTTATATTCTACGGTATGAATATTAATTAAATACCTGTATGGTTACCTTTTAATATGGTCTCAAAATATAAATTTTAAATTTTACCTCCTGTATTTGAAAAACCATTAACTTGTGGACTGAATTACGTCAGAAAATTTCGTAGAGGCCATTTAAGGATAATCTGTATTTATGACAAAATTTTAATTCAGAATATGCGGAGCTGAACGATTTTATCGTCTATAAAGTGGAGGTTGAATATTTCTCTGTTGTGCATTCTTCCTTAATTTAAATGCTGTGTTATTTATTTCTACATTGAGAAAATCGCGGTAACTAGACGGGTTAATTGCGTTTTTTAGTAAAGCAGTAATTGGGATAAGTTTTTTACTACTGCATTTTCCAAATGGCAGCTAATACATTTATTCTTTTAACCATTAATGTTGTCCACCTTATTTGGCTACTCAAAATTCAAAGATCATAAAATCGCTTTTAAGTCTGAGCTTGAAGACTTGAAAAGGAAAAACATCGGAATTTTACTGGTGAACGAAGAGAAAGAATGGAAAGGAACCATGGTCAAAAATGAGAACTGCTTGGTGTTACCTTCACGTTAACTCAAAAGAAAAGGAGAGAAAAAGAAGAAGAAAAATATACAAACTTCAAGACTATAATAATTTAATTGAAATAAGGAAAAGTTCTAACAATAATTTAACTATCAAAACGCACAACGTACTCCTATTGCACGAAAAATGTATTTCTACCAGTCGTATACAATATTAAGTCTAAAATTTTCGGAATGTTGAGCCGTGGTACCTATCGCTTACCACCGAAACAGTCGAAGGATATTTCTTGTACTAATTATTATAATTCAACCACTTACATACCTAATGTATTGCTGTGTAACCTCGACGTCAAAATGTCTAAAAATTTGTTAAAAAAATGAAACACAATTCAAAGATTTAAAATCCAGCTGCAAAAATGCATAGGTACTTGGATGAATTACCTATGGTCAACGATATACATATTTCGATTAGAAGAACTCGATAGATATGTCTACAACTAAAGCAATTATCGAATAGACATCCTTGCATCAATTGTAGACTCTACTTAAAAATTGCCATAAAGGAAAATAAATACAACCAAAGCTCATGGACCAAATAAGAGTTTTTTTATCGCGAAATTGAAAGTTAAAATAAAATTTGCTGATTTATCCCAAGAAATTTTCTGGGAAGCCAGGTAATTTGAAACGGCCAAGGGTTACTCTAAGTCACATACACTTTAACACAAATATGTAATTGATTTAACTTTACTGAAGAGGGACGCGACGAAGCTTGCAAAGAGAGACGAGTTTACCTTTAGTACACAATTCAGAAGCGAAATTTTTGTAACTTCCAGACCTCTCTTCGAAGGTTAACTCTTCTTTCCTTCGTGGTAAGTGGGCAAAATAAAAAACGATACTAATACAAACTAGACGTTCCGAAAATGAACTAGTAAAAAAATCAAATAGAAAGCTAATAAGTAGCTACATCATCTTCCATATGGCAAATTAAATTTTCAAAATAACTATACAATAAGCGTCTAAAGTCCCGTCTTACCTTCTAATTTCGAAACGACAATCGAATTTGAAATTTGGCGGTATATACTATAAATAAAATACTATATTTTGACACAGGCACAAAATAACGACTAAACTCCCAATCGGATTATTGTTTAATAGCATAACAGACCAGGGGGCATCTTGCGACAGGTGTTTTTGCTCTTGGTCAAACGACCTTCCAACTACTGGTCAAATGACCTCTCAAACTGTCATGTTTTTTGTTAAAAAACTTCAAATCGATATCAATTCGTTTTGAATTTAGAAAAGCGGGGGACTTTGGACGTGCACCGTAAACTAAAAATGTACTACTAGGCAATGCAACATGAACCCACGGTTTGTATAATTAGGACGGTAGATATGAAAGACTATTTTACATCACCTGTAAAATTTGGCTTGCCTCAAATGCGGTACCCGGTAGTAAAATCACAGGACTAGAGACATGTCCAGCTTCGACGCAAACCATATTTGGATACTCGTCATCTCCAAAGTCAGACATGTCCTTGGCATGGTCCAGCCACGGATTCCAAATAACTGTATCCGGAAAATTATACTTCTGAATGCGCATCTTGCGCCCGGACACCACGTTAGTTATAATGTGTTCTTGAGAAGTATTTTGGTAAATCCTATCAGTCCATTCATTGATCGTGACGACATCCCTCGTTTCTTGGTAGATAGCACCTTCTCGTGTTTTATCGACAAAAGTGCAACCTTGCAGACCAGTAATTTGACATCTACGTACGTCAGGAACTTTAAAGTAGGTGTGCAGCAACATGTTAAAGCTGAATGTCAAGTCTTTGCTTGGGTTAAAAACAGCAATGTTGAAGTGCAATTCCTTTTCCCGGAGTATTAGTCTATAAGTAAGGCGAAATCTGCAAATAATAATTTAAATGTTACTTTTTTGTTTTGTCGAGTACCCAATAGAAAAGTCCCGTGGCAATTTCAAACTCAACTAACGGGTTGTTTATGAAACTCACTAAAGCATATTTTAAAAAGATTAGTGTGATGGGGTGAAATAATTGTATATTTTTTTAAATATATATACACACATAGGTATATATAAACTGCTCTGTATTTTAGTAGTGTAATCGACGCCTCTAGAGGGTCCGTGGTCGCCCGAATATGTTTTTCTCTGGATTTCTTGTTACGAGAACTTATTACAACCTTTTAAATCTGCTATGGAATAATTTATATTTTATGTGTGATGCTGCATATTTATATGTTCATACAAAAAAATAAATATGTATTGGGCTTTAAGTATAATTCCTAAACTTTAATATTACATTAAAAATACATCGTAACTGAGATGCAAGGCATTAAAAGTTTAATTAATCTCAATTCTCTATTTACGTAGTGATATTTATTAACGTGGCAATTTCGGGTTCAAATGATTCCAATATACTCGCTTTCCACGTAAATACTATTTATTAACTTTACAAATAAACAGCTACAATTTACTATTTTACTACTAAAGACTTTAATTTCACTTATTACAATTACTTTGTTCTTATTGCTGTACTAGTTCTAGACTAACTCACTCTTAAAAATGGTTTTGTTATATAGCTAAATACCCTATCACTAGATTTCATAATTTTCTTACAAATATCCAGACATTAACATATTTGAATATATGTATACCAGAATATGCGATATACATAAGAGAAGCAATAAAAACTCGTCAAGCGCTTATGATAATCCCTTTTTTTGGCTCTGTTTTTTTATCTGTGGTGGCCGCCCGCCAAACATTACATGTAGGTTTAATTTATCTATTTTATTCAAATGCTACTTTTAATACCGAAATTAACGTAATTTGAATTCACCTCTAAGGATCAAACCTCCCAGGAAGAGGTTCTGCAACAGGGTACTAGTCACCGCTGCCGCCACGCTTGCTTTTGGGCCTTTAAGGCATTTTGTTTGAATTCAAGACTTTTTCTCACCGATAACGTTGGAAAGAAATATTGTATTTTAGGTGAGCTGTTGTAATGAGTGTATTTATTCTAAAATTATATATTGTATAATATGTATAATAGAATTAATATTTGTACCAAGTTTTTTTTTATCCCAAACTTAGACGTTACGAATTTGGAGATATCAAAAGTACTTGTACCACAATATTTTATATACTAAATATATTTTGAAATTGCTTTTCTTTGATTAATTCTAATGAGAAAATGCCTATAAAACGTCGAGTATTTTCTACTTATTTCGTAGTTACTGTTTCTTCCTCGTTTTCTATATATCGAAACGATAACCGGTAGTATGCTCATTTACTAGAAACATTTTATGTAAAAAAACTAAAATTCTGGACAATAGGGCGAAAGTACAATTTTGGTAACTTAACAACCTGCTTTTAAGCTCTACTTTGTCTCTGTTCATGATTTTCTTACTTCCTTTCAAGCTCAAGCTTGAAAAGCAAGTGAAACGTTACCACCGAGACTTTTTTACCCGCACATTTATAATAACTAAACAAATATCACATCAATACTCTTCCAAATTGCCTGTAAACACTGAACCGAAAACATCGCTAAGCCCTTCTTTTAAAGTGTAAGGGTTTTTTAGTGTTAATTCTGATTGATATTACAAATAGCGATGAGTAGATTTGGTTTTTTTTCAGAATAGTTCAGGTTTTAGGTTAACTCCAATTTCATGGGTTTCAAATTTTTGTGATTTCATTATTACATGGGGGGGGGGGGGGGGGGATGATTTTATAAATTACAATTTAAGGCATACATTTGATTCTTAAACATTTCGTTACATTTGTTTTTTTTTTAATGAAAACTATGTGAAAAGCTTTTTAATCTAAAAAAATAACAAATGTATTTATCATAATGTCTTAACAATAAGTAGCTACTTACTGATAATTCCACATAGATCTGGTGAAATCAGAATCCATAAGAGAGAATATCGCCTCTACATCACCACTTGCCAGTCTTTCGGGTGGTTTCTCAAGGTTCCATCGAATGATCCTTGCAAACCCATGTTGTGGTCCAAATGACCAAGGTCCAAATTGTGCTAGTTTCCAAAAATAAAATTGTTATATAGAGATTATCTAGCATCATTGTATGGGTATAATATATTATTATACTGCAAATTTCAGGTTTTTTTTTTCAACTATATGTAAAAGTATGTAAAAACTGTTGTCATGTTATTAATGAATAAGTAGTAAGTACCTACATTGTACAATTCAAAACTAAGTAAACACTACTTCATAGTAACTGTAAAATGTCTAGTCATTCAACAATTTGAATTAATTGGTAATTCAGGGAAATTCTCTTAATAAGTCAAACTACTGCATTACTTACGAAAAACAAAAGGTATTCCGCCCCTGATGGCCTTCTTCCCATCAAAAACTGCTTGTTTACTAAAATGTTTAAAAAATACATTACAAGAATGGGTATATTATAATGCTAGGTAAAAGTAAAATTATCTACAAACACCACGAGGAATTAAACATTATTATTCACAAACCTAACAAATAATTGTTCTTGATTGTTAACTCGCCAAGAAACCGCAGTAGCCCCTGCAATATAAAAAAAATGAGGTTATGTTTGTTTTTTGTCTCTTTTTTTCATGTGACTGTCCAGATTAAAACAAGACAAGAAATAAGAGACAGTGGCGGCAAAAAACAATTGTTGGCTTACCGTGTAAATTGATGGTACAAGTTGTATTATTGCCCCTGTCAAGGACTACGACGCTAGTAGCCGCCATAGCGATGCTTTTTTTGGGGCCAAATCGGCCACTCGAACGTACTAACAACGCTTTCGCGCTGTTTTATTCGCCGCAAAACGCGATACTTCAAAATACTTCAAAGGCACAGTTTAAAGCTATTACCTGCGCAACAACCGCCAGGTTTAAGATCCCTCTGTCGGTATACCAGCGAAAAAAATGCAATTCAATTCGGATTGGGGCACGTACGCCGATCCACCGCACGGTTACGTCAATACTTGGTGTAAGAAAATCTATACCGGCCAGCCCAACGCTCCCTATTCGCGGATCTTAATATGCACCAGAACGAAGCCGACTAGTTTTTCTAACATTACAAAAAACAACCCGACTTGGGATAGCAAGCCTCCATTTTATTTGAATTCGTTATATCTAGCGACATCTAGCAGCCGTACAAGTTAGCGCCAGCAGTAAGGCATGCGAAATCGATATACACACTATACTTAATATTCAAGGATTGTTATATTAATGTCGCAATTTTTTAGAAGGTTCTCGTAATGTCACACTTTTAGTTATTAAATAAACTATTTCATAGCACAAGAAATAATCCCACCGTTTTATATTTTTGTGTGTTAAGAATCCGGCTCTAGAGGGCTCTCTAAGCGTATCATTGATTCACTACATGTTAATTAATTGTCACTCATCAATTGTCACTGGTCAGTTAATCCTGTTCCCGTCTATCCAGCGCAGTCAAACCTAATTTTTTTAATTCTGCTCAACTCATTTTTGACTGCTTTCAAAAAATTCGTACCAGTTTAGACTATAGGACTTTAGAAATAAAAAAGTAAAAAATGAACTCTATCTGCAAAGGGAGGCTTTTATCACTTAATGTCGCCAAGTATGTGCTTCGTTTTAACCGATTTTTTCTAATCTGGGAAATTCATTTGGAGACCATTACATAATGCGTTTTTAGGAATTTTCGCTGTATGTCTCAATTGGGTGATCTAGGTAGTGGGGCTGGAAAAGGAGGCGGTGGCGGAGGCACCATTAGAGAAGCCGGCGGCGCCTTCGGCAAAGCTGAAGCAGCCAAAGAGGAGGAATATTTTTATAAAAAGGTGAGTTTATTTGCCACATTTAAAAATATCTGTGTTCAAATAACGATTTAACTGTTGATTTATGTTTGTTTACAGCATTGAATTGTTATAAGAATAACTCGTATACCAACTAGGTTTGTCAACTTTGGTGTATTAATCCTTTTATTATGGGACTTATCTGCACTATGTGCTCCTCAATAAGGGCAAACCAGAACCAAGTGCAAATTTATGTTTTACCTAAGTCCCCATAGCTCCTATATTATATACTTCATGCTCCACTTCTTTTTCAGTAAAACATCTCTCACCCATTGTTGCTAATTTAATATGTTTTAAGGCAAATTGTTGCAAATATACATTTGTGCCATCAATTTTAATGAAATTTAAGTGGAAACGGGAGTCTGTATCTACAAACTGTTGGCCCATCAAAATAGCTATGGGTATAACTTAAATATTTTATATGCTTGCAAGGTGCTAATTTTTTCATCAATCTTTTCCATTATATCAAATAAAAAGGAGTCTTCTGGTTCAAGATTCAAACTGCATTAATTTCGTATTTATTATGAATTTCAGCAAAGAGAACAACTTAAAGAATTGAAAACTCACCTACATGATGAAATAGCTTTTCATGAGGAACAAATTAAAAGGCATCAAGAGGCTATAACTCGCCACAAAGAGGGAGTGAAGAAATTGGAGAACCAGTAACTATAATAGCTTTATGTGGTAAATGACTGTATTGATGCTTTATATGAGACATCTACAGTGGTTGGCCTTGTTAATTTTAGGGAGACTCTTTTCAATGTAGCATTTCCTTGATTTATTATTTGCGTGTTAATAAAGAAACTTTAGAAAGACTTTCTTCATAGTAATATATTTTAAAAAGCTCATTAGGTTTAGGTAGTATTTAGGACGTTAATTTTTAAAAATTGTTTATTTTCATTAGGTGATCCTGAAGACGTATAGACTACCAAATTACCTGCACAGAGTACAGAATTTTACCTTTATTTTTGAACCCTCTTTTTTCTTGCAATTGGCAGAGCCCCTGGGTGCAGAACATTTCTGGTACCCAGTCACGTCCTTTGTTGTCTTCCAAGTTCCCCAATTGCGGGAAAAATTGGATATATATTTTTATTACTTATATAAATCACACCGCAACTTTTTACAAGATAAATCTTAAATTCATTCATAACAATTTTTATAAATTCCTATCAATGAGTAAATGGAGCCCACGTCATCATGACGAGACAGTTCCGGTAACGTCCGATTGGCGACTTAGACGAATCTGCTATCAGAGAAAATTGGCAAACTCGCGGGCAAGCGCCGCGGAATTGGCAACCGTGTGAACACCACAATAGCAACACCGCTCTGCCATAAGGAGGCTGACGGCACGTCACTGTTAAACATTGAAGTTTAATGAGAAGTATTGTTTTCTTATTTTGTTCAACTACTACTTAGAAAGAGAGATAGCCTAATTCCAAAGATAGAAACAGTCATGAAACATGTTGTAAAAGGAGAGAAATGAAGGTGAAGCCGTAGCCAATCTCCCAGTCTGACAACATTGTAAAGGCGGACGATTGATTAGTAATCCGAATGCTTGTTCTGTCACTGTGTAGTGTAGTGCCATATAAGTTATTTTTAATAATAATAAAATTGAAAACTATTTAACAAGAAACAATCCTTTACAAGTGTTTTAGTGATGCATTTTAGGATATCTACGATAATATGCTGGGCACTTCTCATTGCTCTCACATCAGCGGCACAGGTAAACATTTGATCGTCCCATTCTTTCTGGTGATGGTTTACATCCTTCTTTGGGATAACCTTTTTGACACCAATTGTTTTAATTTACGATTTTTAATCGCTAATTCGTGGGTAGAATTTTACAAGTAAACTTTAAAACTTAAATTTCCATTTAGATGGATAAAGGAAGGTATATTTATTATTGAATATATACAAACGTTACAGACCTGAAAGGAAGTGATTATAGGCTCATAAATTCTCCAATGCAACTGCTGATATTGGACATAGTTCTTAATGTATGCAGGTATTAACTGAATTTGAAATTTTAGATTCTTTAAAGTTTGTCTTAGACTCCAAGTAGACAGTGTTCTGTTCTATGTAATGAGGATATGTGTATAACTCAGGTTAGAGAATATTTCAATAGGTAGGTATAAGTGATTTCCATTTTCAATTGATAAAATTAAATGGAGTGTTAAAAATACTTAAGGCCTAATCAAGTGAAACCAAATCTCAAAGGATAGACCTTACAGTGTAAAAAAGATTAAAATATGACAGTACTTACCACATATTTATCAATATCAATCTCCTCTCAATTATTTCTTCATACATTGAAAATCTAACTAAATTCTCAAATATTACAGAGAAAGTATAGTTTACCTAAGCTGGACTGATACATACACTAGGTACAATTTCTTTAAACCATACATGTCCAATTTCAATACTCCAATAATAGTATTCCAAACAGGGTAATCTGAAAGGCAAATAGTATATTTAAGAGTACTGTAAATCTTAAATGTACCTCTCTATTCTTGCGAAATTTGGCAGAAATGTTATCGCCTTACCTACGAAAAGACTGACATATGTATACACAGTGTGTAGCTCAGTGTAGTGTTTTAAAATTAGTGTAAACAATTCTATGGGGAATTCTGTATCCAAAAGTATGCCAAACAAATCAGATAACCAAAGCTTGGCACATACTTGATTAATATTTTAAAGAATGTGAAAGGTTTTTTTTAATTATTATAATTCCTGGAAGCTGCTACATGTGGAAAATTCAAAAATTTGTATATGTTAAACCTTATTTTAAATTGTTCTAAGCCAGAACCATTTACAACATACACAAATATTTCCAGGGAATACTAAGAATTATTATTATTGATCTTTCTCTCAAATGAGAAAATGAGTACTACATTTCCAGTTAACTTCTTTATATGAATCATAATAATAATAAGTGATTGTTATAATTAGGATGAAAAGTATTAAGAATTTTAGGTTGATTTTGAAACATAAAGAGAATTATATTTTAACATATTTAGCGATTTGTAATCTTGTATTGAAGAATTGAGAGGTACTTGTAATGATGGTTGTGTGATAGTAAAACTAGTATCACAACACCTAATGGTGGGGCCCAACTCAACCTTGAATTCTTTAAATATATTTTCAAGTTTTAAGTGAAAAGTAATTATTAATATACATAGAAAGTAATATGATAAACCAACCGATTGCAAGTTGAATAAAACCAGACATGTGGTTTATGGTGTCATGTGGTGTTTCTATATGTCGTTGACTAATAAAAATAATTTTAAAGGGGTCTGAATCCTTCTTACATGAACTAGGTTCCTTTATAAAGAGATTAGTCAATAATGCATAAAACAATTCAGTAAGGTGGCTGATTTTTATTTGGGGCAGTTGACAGATGGTAACCTTTCATACACAAATATAGGTGGGAAAGAGTGAATGAAAACGGCTTAAGATAACTGTATTCATCCCGTCTTATACTCTCCCCAATGCCATTCAAACCTTTGCAATTTAATTTTTATGAGAACTTGATGGGAGTACGAAATCTGCGTGAATTATGTGGAAGTTATTACGCGTCAAGTAAATAAACAAATAGATTTGAATCCATGTGACATAGTAATTTCAACGAACGTTAAGTACCTACTTAGTTGCTGTGAATATTACTACTGTTTACCAAGTTAGTTCGGGTTGTTTTAAAACTTTTCTATTTTGTCATAACCGAGTGATTCTGGGAATGTTGCACGCACGTTTAAGCTGGATTAAATCCCAAACAATATTCCATAAATGTTGAATTTTTTTAACATTTGATAAACAAATCGGAATGCACCACTCGCGTTACAGCAAAAATGTTTAGTTGGCTAAAAATAACTCTGGCGTATTATAGACAACGGCCATGTGAAGGTAAGTGTGAACGGAAATTCAAATCAATCGGCGTCAAAATAACTTAAAAATAAAATTAAGGAAGGAGCGTTGTATGTTGTGCATTTTTATTGTTATGCAATCTATGATAGATGAAGTGGTAGGACTGATAGGAGGTTCCCTTCAACAGCGTTTGTCCATAGAGCACCGATGATCTGCATAAAAAGGGAGCTACGAATGAATATTTTTTCCCATTCCATCTTTTTTCCCTGCGGTCTTGGCGTGTTTTGTAGATGGTCCCAAATTAGTAAATAATTTTGTTTCAAACGTTTAACATAATATACTTTATCGCTAACACGCCGAGTTTGCAATAAAACATAACATGCTTACTGTGTGGTTTAAAATGATTGAGTACTTAGCTTGAAATTGAATTTTGAACTATTTAAACATGGCACATATCAAAGCCCACGTAGAGAGCCGGGGATTGCTCAATAACATGTTATGGGAAAATAATAATAGTAAAAAAAAGGGATCTACATTGGCGCGTGATAGCAATTTATTATATATTCTAAGAAACGTTTTTCTTCGATGTATCTGCGAAATTTATTTGGTTCACGAAGGTCAAGAACTTTCGATATCGAAATTCAGAAATTCCCAACAACTCGACTAATCATCATCAATAATGATGCTACGACAAAAACCCCAATTTTTTTTTTAAGGAAATAACAAACCCTAAAGACGAACTTTATCCGTTTTTTTAATTAGAGCATAGTTTATTCGGAACTTAGTATGTATTTTTAATAGACTACGTCACATTTGATTGCGGCAGATGGGTAATATTAAAGTAAACATGTGTTTCGTGCGGAATCTACAGGTTGGATACATAAATATTCTTTTAGTGTTTAGTGCAAAGAACACGTTTATTTTCGGCCGAGACAAATAGTCACAAGCACCGAATAAGAGGCATAGTAGTGCAAATAGAGGTATGTAGGGCCAAAATGGTACTACGCCACGTTAGTTATGCCCTTTTCCAAGTAATCCGCCCCAAACGGGTAACGTTGGCACCGTCGAACGGAACAGGGCGGGAAGCAAATCTATATGTGTGCAGAGGGCGCACAAATATTGATTTGTTTTCGTTAATAATTCGACACTACTTACCCACTTTTCCCGGGTCTAATGAAGTAGTAAAATCTATTCATGTAAGTAACACGCATATACCGTGAGATTAATATCGCTTTATATTTATACACAATCTTTACTTTTACAGATGCAACACGCAGCTATAACCTCTTGTAACCTATTGTACATAGTATCTTTAAGGTGGCATGTATGTATTTCTGAGCTATTGTTGCTTACACATGGACAGTAATATACCAACATGTCAATATGCAGATGAAATTGTTGATTTTTTTCGTTAGGCGCGTCTTCGATATATTTGACACCATCCCACACCTAGACCTTCTACACCTACCATGACCGTATGCATACACATACTATACTGTGTCTTTACGTATACAGGAATGCTACTTTTTTGAATTTTCTGAGGTAGTTATGAACGTGAAAATTTGTCGCCGCAATATTCATTATAATTTGCATCGATTTCTATCCCTTCTCTCACCTAAGGCCACTAAACTAAAGAGTTACGTTTTTATTATCGTTCGACGTTGCTCTGGTGGCTTTCTTGATTAGCTACCGAATGCGTTTTGCATTAAGAATATTTCACATAAACCGTTTTCCAGCAAATATTAGACAACGAACAGATCCACTGGGACTATTCAGCCACAATATTTAAAATGATGACCGAACTTTAGTTTTAGGCACCCTCAATAAATAGAAAGGGAGACACTTCTTGGTAGGTATCGCATAGTTTTATTAAACATTTCTTATACCAAAACGAAGTCAGTTTTGAAAATGAAACTCCATTAGAACACTTTCCGAGTTATGCACATGATACAGTAAATTACACCCGTGGTGCTTCAAAGTAGCACTAGGACGTACCAAATGCGTAGTTAACTACAAGTTGGAGAAAATATTTTTGTGGGTTCATATAATGGAAATTATGTAATCATAGTGAGCTCACTTGATTTACAAATATAATCAGCTTTAGCATTGATGTCGACGGTGTGGAAGCAGTAATGTGCAAATTTTGCACTTTACCAGGTTTTAATTTTAAGAATTTTAAAAGCTCATCCAGTAATTGAACTTTGCGTGAATAATTTATTATTTGTATTGCCGTCAGTCAAATGACTTAATAGATATTGGCTTATCAGTAGTTCCATCACATTAAGTTATGGCCGGAATTTTTAATTTCAAGGATTATCTAAGCGACATTTTTATTTAATATTTGCCCATTTTTTACGTCGTGCACCTAGAATTCATTGTTTTCTCATCTTAATTATCTTTAAATTTCAATTTCCAGAACACTTTAAGAAATAACAGAGAATTCGAGTTCGACCGAGATGCCGAAATTGAAGGCAGCGGATACGACGGAGAGGTGAATCGAGATTTGGAATCTAGTGGTTCAGGACAAGGTCCACCGGGTGAAGACGATGACGAAGATGGAGAATCAATTCCAAAGATTCCAGACGTTAAGCCTGATCTTAAGCCAGATCGTGAGTTTTCACATAATTACGCAAATAGTCGTTTAGACATCGCTTTAATTTATTCTTGATTTTACGTCACATTAATCGAAAACTGTAACCAGGTCCTCCGAGTGTCGATGAAGTCGTACCGAAGAAAGAGTCAAATCTAGATTACAATATCCCCGATATTGTGACTAAAGATAAGGGCCCCATCGGAATCACTCCAACGGAAGATACGAGTGTCATCATGAATCCAAAGCCAGAAGATCGTCCTACATCGTTCTTCTCTCAACCAGGCATACTAGCAGGTATGATCGCGTTTGTGGAAATTTTTAGTTTTCGTAATCCGGAAAGACATGTTGCGTGTACCAAACTAGTAAATTACTCGAAACAAACAAGTGATAAAAAATTGCATCGCAATAAAAATCATAGATATAATTTCAATCATCTTTCATCATCAAATGCAGCAAACAACCGATATTGAAACATTGAAAACATTTGTTGATAATGCTTTTCAATTCAGCAGGTGTAGCAATATTTTGAATTCGATCGATTAAATGATTTCACATATGTATCTTTCAAATCTCACAAACACAAAGGAATTTGTCGTAATTTACAACGCTTCGTGAATTTCTTTGGCGTTCCTGTTGACCTATACAACTTTCACTATCAAGATGTCTCTAGAGGTATCCCACATTAGTATTTCTAAACACCTTGCCATACTTGGCAACCAGTAATGATAAGATATTTTTATTTATTATTTGCTTTAGGATTATAGACTAATCTAAACAATGTAAGCACGATGAACTTGAAAACCGCGATAATGATAGATTCTGAATCTGGAACAAAAGATAACAAAAAGCATTTTTACATGCTGGAATGGCCATGTCTTTATAGAAATGTTAATTACTCTTTATCTATCCAATATACCCTCTATAGGAAATCTTAGAACTAAACAGTCGTTATAGCTTACTTTAGTTATAAGTTATAGTCTTAATTTAAATAGAACACTCTGTATAATTGGTAATTTTTAGTTTCAAGTGTCCAATAAGCACATTTGAAACAGAGTGAGATCATTTAGCTGTACATATGTTTGTGTTAATGATTATATTCCTTTTTCAGCTGTAATTGGTGGAGCTGTAGTAGGACTTCTATGTGCGATCCTGGTGGTCATGTTCATCGTGTACCGAATGCGTAAAAAAGATGAAGGATCTTACGCACTAGGGGAACCTAAACAGTCTCCGAACTCAAATTCGTATAGTAGGGGAACAAACAAGGAGTTTTATGCTTGAAAGTAGTGCTAAAATCAGGGACGATTAAAATAAAACAAATCAGTTGGCTGCTGGCAACTTAATGACTGAATCTTCGTAATTTTTTTTGCTTCAAACGAAGAGATTTAAGTTTGTATTTAGCTTTATTAATGCAACATAAGAGAGATCGCGGACTTCAATTCTTTGTATTGTAAAATGTGACAGGTAGAAGAAAGATTCAGTCTGAGTAATTGTTACTGCCAACAGGTAGCGAACAAATTCAGAAGTATTGTACTGAGTACAAAATTGGTTTTCGAATTTGTCTAAAGGCAATCTTTCAGTCTTATATGTCTTAATGAATGTATATATCAGTGAAACATAAAAATGAACCTACATATTTTAACGTCCACTAATTTTTGAGTATACAGTATATAGTCGAAGATTTTAACACTGGAGATTTACGTTGATTTTGACTGGCTTTAATGATATTAACCATAACTTATACTGCATACTTAAATGTTTCTTTAACGTAGGTATCTAGGGATTACAAATTAATCTTACACTAAGTAATAATTAGAAGTATCGTTACAGTTACAGTAATATTTCACTAAAACGTCTTTTTGCAAAATTGTCTTTCTTTCTCTGTCATTTTTAGGCAGCTATACATTCCTCTAACTAATAAATTCCCTTTCTCTTATTAAAAGTTGAGATTTGTTGACAAATTTCATGAAGTAATATCAATGCTGTATATTAGATGGGGGCGCAGCAACATTTAAAACAAGAAAATAATAAAATTGTGGGAATATTTTCAATCGCTTCGCTTGCTGATGTTTAATAGTGGGAGATGTAACAGAAAATTTTACCCATTTGTAGTGGACTTGCACACATGCAGCTTTTTGCAAGAAAGGAACATGCATTATGTGATTACAGCTCTAAGATTAAATTGAGAGTTGCAATGTACACAATTATAATTTTTCAAAAAAACTTATTTACTCACTTTATCGTAATAATTTTTATTTATACTATATTTATTTTAGGAGTTATTTGCCTTATGTATCGTGCCATGATGGAGTAATTTGTGTTGGTCTTGATGGGAGCTTAATCACATATGAATTAGATCGCTGTCAAAGCAGTATGCGCATAAAATAAAAACTGTGAGATTGAATGGGTTTGAAATTGCTCCACTCACTTACCCTAAAATCAGTTTTAGTTATTTAGACCCAATTTAAAATGCCTGACAATAAAGTATGAGGTTAGTGGTAAAATCTTGCAATTTTTATTTCTAACCATTGTGCTTTGAAATATTGTATTAGGTATTATAATTGTAACATTAATCATAGAATTAACATTAATAACATAGCTTTAGATATTACATTAATAAGATAGCTGAATGTTAATTATCCCTTGTTGAGACATTGTTTATTTTTTATACAATCAAAAATTTTCTGTTATATCAATGTGACGATTTGTTGGCGAAACAGTGTAGCTCTGTCAAGGGGAAACATACTGGTTTTTACGTATCACTTTATTATTTCTTGATTAACCCAATATATTATTTGAGCAATTTTTACACTCGTATCAATAATAAAATAATAATAGTAATACTAATTATTATAATAACATTTTTTAATAAACTGATTATAATTATTCAGGCTCGAACTGTATAGTAACTAGAATAATGTTGTACAATCTGGTTGTAAATAAAATCAAAATATAAAATTCTAACTCATTAATAGGTAGGTATTAAATTTTATTTTCGATTTACCTTAAAAATAGCCACCATCCATTAATCTTTCGTGATTTTACGGATAATATAATGCAACCATATTGAAATTGTTGAGAAACCTCTAAAAATATTTCTTTAAAGATTTTTAGTAGATTAGATTGTGTTTCACTTTTTAGTGGTCCAGCAGAGTCTCGCACCCAGCATTATTTACTGTTTTTAGGCCTAATAACGCCAATCCCATAGTATTAAAAATTTCGTTTATCAAATATTTTTTTACGTTAAATGATCACTATGTCAACCTCAAGCAATCTGCATTCATATTTTGGTATTTTTCGTGTGCATCAATCACACTTGCAAACGTACATAGATGTGTTTTTTAAACTTTCAAACGAAAGCAGCTACGGTTTTTGCACAAATATCTATGTCAATCCGACGTGTGTGGAACGCACTGTATTGCTAGCAATAAAGAAAAGGCATTTTTATATTAGCGAATCTGCATGTGTTCCCTTTTACCTGTCCTCTATCTGAAATAGCCTTGCTTTTAAAAATCGTTTGATTCGTTTTAGAGCGGTCTCAAAAATTGGAGGTACCCCTTCAATATTTGAATTATGAATGTTTGGATGCGAGGCAAAAGAGGACAGATGTAGCAACCTCAAAAACCATTTCTGTCATAAAAAAGAGAAAAATACCTACACATAACACCTATGTACATAATGGGACTCGTCTTAATTCATTGCATCCACTCAGACATCCTTATTTATAATTATCTTTTCAAATCCAATTTGTAGTATTTAATTTGCGAGGCCCAAATATGACCTACAATTTTTTGTCTAGCCAAATCAAGGTCAATTAAATGCATTTATTGTCTGCAACCAAAAATCGTGCAGTTTAAGCCACTGAGTAGGTTTATCGCAAATTTGTCTGTCCCGGTTAAGTTAAAATGTTTCGTTAATTTATCATGTACAATCCGTTCACGTGAAGCTGTAACAAAAGTGGTATGATAAAGCTAACAAACTTTCAGAAGTTTTAAAATTGTAATGAATAGCTGAGAAAAATTGCGACCTTCGGGAATTCGTTCCAAGATCTGTGAGGTGAACGCGCTTAACGTCCAACTTTCAACCTACTTAAAAAAAGCAAGAACATCTTCGTTTCAATAAATGTCCAGACACCGACACATCTATTAATAGATCACTGTCTATAGAGCTCTAATATACTTTGTATTATAATAATTCACTTTGTTACACACCTAATGTTACTAAATTAGACCACTTTTCAAGTTGATGCACGGTGGGAAAAACATCATTACTCTCTTAACTTTCATAACATATTTACAACTGTCCCTTAAGATCAAGAAAAATCAAGAGGATAGGTTTTTTTTTATCACGGATCACTAGCATTTGTGGTCAGTGATGCACGTTCCAAAATAGTGTTCAACCTTGACCTGGCGAAGCGTCCAATAATTCGGAGAAAAACTTGTGTAAATCGTAACCTCAATGCAACAAAAACAGTCTTCAACGAAATTTTTAAGATTAGAAGAGAAGTCGAATGGCGAAATCCTTTTTGCTATTTGCAAGAATCTGGGGCAAAACACCCCGTTTTTGCTGAGGGACGATTGAAAAAACATCGAGTGGGCATTGAAACATTAGAGGTACGACTCCAAGGTTTACTTTGAATGACCGCTCGTTATATTTAGATGGGATTCAGTGGCTGCCACCCCTACTGCTGATTCTTAAAATCTGCTTAACCCTGTATACTAAAGTGATTTTTAATCAGGAAGAAACGTGAAGCAAACGTTCGACGTAGAAAAATAATAAAATGTTCAGTGAAATCATTTCAATTCCTTCTCGGCAATTTCTTTCCAACGTGTGCAAATTTGGTATTCAATTCATTGGGCCAAAGTGACATGAAGAATTCAAGTCGAGCTTTTGTTACGACAAACGCATTTTGAAATTTAATTGGCTGCAAAGAATTTCATTAAGGATAATATTAAGGGTATGTAATTGTGTTTTATTTTTGCACAACCGATCTTTTGCAATTCATTGTAAAATGCGTAAATATGCAATTTATTTAATATGCTTGATAGGGTTTTATGTACCATGCTATAATCATTTATGTTTCTTCGTGAACGTCGGCTCTGTGACAGTCAACTACAGCTGTCAGATCTCCTGTCGCCATTGGTGATGCGTGATGCGTGATGCGCGAATGAAGTAATGCGTTTACTTATGACCGTACCAGGGGTGGTAACTAACAATCACAGGATGCCTTTCATCATATAGTTGAGATGTTTCATTTAGCATTTTATATCACGAATTATAGCAAGAGATATTGTGTAAACAGTTTGTTAACAAAACGACTTATTACCAAATTTCCTAGTTCCTAGTCTGAGCATGAAATTCTCACATGTGATTCGAAAGTTCGCTGCTGCAAAAACTATCACACAATAAAAATTTTGTTAAAAATGGCTTTGAAATACCGAAAAGCACAGACAAGTTCGCAAATTTGGTCACAAAAAAGCCAGTGGCGTAAGTGGCAATTTTAGGTTAAATTGTCATTTTTGACATATTTTTCATGAATTTTAAGTTTTTGGAGCTCCAAATTTTCCATTCACGTAGTAGCTCCTATTTTACGTACTACGGAATCGGACATAATAAATAGTCATCGGTAATTCATAATACTATCTAATCTTGCTTAGTACACTTACGCCTTTTCAAAGAGATTGGTTGTATGCACATCTGTGCTTGAAGAAAGTGAAATACTTGTTCTGAAGTGTAAGTGCAAGTACATTGATTGGTTATCTTTAAAAATTGTTGTTATCCAAATGGATGGTAAGAAGGTATATTGAAAAATCCGAAAATGCGTAATCGAATCAGAACGCAAATTAAATTCGTTCGCCATTGCACTAAATGTTATTTGCGAGTAATATATCACATAAGAGGTCCTTTCCATAAAATATTTTCGAAATACTGGAAACACGTCGAATGTGCGGTATGGTAGATGCATAGAGCACGGTCGGAGCTTTGGGAAATTTCCACTTATCGAAAAAACCTTCAATGCCTAGGGAGTTAAAGCGTTATTTTACAGTTCGTTTTGTGCGATTAAAAGGCTATTTTCGACCACCGGGAAAAAATAGGTTATGTACAAGGGAAGGAGTAAATCGTAGTCACGAGCACGAGAGAAACTAAACCCAAAATCTACAATCAAAAATGGAATTATATTAAATAAAGAGCGGGGCAGGGAGTCCCATCTTAGCCTGGGGCCGGGCCTGATCTGATCAGGTCGGTAGCCTACGAGGGCCCAGTCTGAACCAGCCGCATTTAGTCGCTTTCAATTCGCGTTCGGTCGCTCCCGTCGCGTATTATTTTACGTCACGTTCCTCTGGCTGTGTGTCGTAATTATATAGTTTTGTTTTCATCTTGGAGGGATTCAAGGTTGACACAATTGACTTTAATTCGGAGGTCATAAATAGGCAAATGCGAGGCGTTCGCTCTGCAACCCTCGTCGCACCCTGATCTGCACTACTTTAATGCCAATGTTACCACTTATATATTTTTCGGGGCTATGAACCGGCTAAGCTGAGGTGAGGTTTTAGAGTATTTTAAGGCACGTCTAAATTAATCGCACTTGCCGCTCATGACGGCGAAGAACAATTCCAAATTCCTACATGAAAAATCTTAACGTAAAAGTTATTTATATTTCATTTCGTTTTCCACTTTCGCCTTCAAGTCTACTGTTTTTAGGAACAACGATCGAGAAGCGGTCGCGGAGTCGCGGGCATGATGCGTCTGCCGTGTTGTCACTCTTCACCTTTTGTATTCAGAGTCTCTTCTTTTTGTACCGCAGAAAAACGTCTTTTTCTTTAAACTTTTTCACGTCGTACCAAAATACTCGTGAAACCTTTCTTTAGAAAATAATTACACGTCTATTCGCTTCTCAGTTGGGATTTTACAGGACATTATACATCACATGTCAGTATTGCCATATGGAGAATTCGATGTTATGAGTAATAAAACAATAATAGGTCAACTGAAAGTAATAAACGTTATTTTAACATACCTGGACACCTGTGTTACGAATATTTATTAGGTATATTGACTGGATGTGTGTACGTATCTCGAATCGATCTAAACCTACCTACTTACATACATTCAAGACATTTTGCCAACACAGCGGCAATGGCAAAATTATTACTCAGTATACTAAACTTAATATGGATTGCTGTTAATGTTAAATTAAATTCTCGGTTTTGGGTCAACGTCAGGTGTTGCCGCCTGAGGTCTATTTTTCTTAAAACGAGGCTAGATCATTTTAAGCCTTAAAGTTTTTCGAGAAGAAAGCCAACAAATTAAAATGTCCATAAATATAGCTGTTTGCAAATAACAATTCATTTGACGTTAAAAAAAAATTCAATTTTGAATCACCCTTTTTTTATACTGGGTGTTCGCTGAACATGCAACGCAAACTTAAGGAGAGATTCGTATGTACTTTGCGAGCGGAACGGTAAAGTAATAAACTTATTTAACGCGTAACGCAAGCGTAACCATAGCAACGGGGTAAAACAAACAAACATTAAGACGAGACGTAGAAAAAGCGTGGTCTACAGGGTGTCCCAGGACATTAAACTAACACGTTCAGGCATTCTTAATATTTTCGCAATTTGGCGACAAGGAACAGATTTTCAAATAATGAGCAATTTGATTCAAAATAGGGCTCTACTAGAAACACATTCTGCTTATAGATAATATTTAACTGAAACATTACAAAGGAAAAATACAATTCAATTGATGTTCGAAGTGAAGACCATTTACTTCTAAGCAAATAAGGTAACATATCTTTTTACTGTTGCATCAAGAACATTAGACGGTGAAACAGGACGAATGTGCGGATTCGCTGTCTAATGAAAATCCATGAAGATTCTAAGCGAGGTGAGGTAGCATTATTAAATGTAGTTTCCGTATTATCGAAAACCCGTAGCCTTAAATCAAGAAGAAAGAAATACTTCGCAGGTAGGTACGCAAGGAGTACCTGTCATAGACATTTTTTCAAGCTCAAATCGAAATCTTTAGAATTTATATCACGGCTCAATACCGAGTAGTAAAATGATAAGAATACAGTTATAAACAGGGCCGTAACGGCACAAATCAATAGCAGTGTAATATGTTAGTGAATTCAAGATGAAAATGAGGCTAAAAATCCAATTTGAAAACTCCAGGCATCATTACCAAAAGGGCGAAGCAGTCGGTGAATGAATTTAACGCCAATCAACGTCGATACGTCTAAATCTCTTTAAAAGTAGTGTTAAGGAAAAGAATCCTTAGATACTTATCAGGTGTTGTTACGTTCACGAGCATGCGTTTATTTCACGTTTCTTATATAAAAGTACGCGCTTCCTCTTTTTATTACGGTAGCTATGTAATAAGTGATGCATGGCATACTATAATAAAGTATTAATTATTCTTTCCGTAATGTTGTGGGCCAAAGTAATCATGTCACGGGTTCGCTATTAAATAACTAGTGTGTGTCCTATTCGCTTGACAAAAAAATTAGAACCTCGAAAAGCATGTGTATGAATTAGTAAGTGGATTGCACCTCTCTGGAAACTTCGCTAAGGTAGGAGAACCTTTCAAAACGGGTCATGACTCAATTAGCTTTGCCCATAAAAAAAGGTTCTTTTGAATTGTTTGCTGAAAAGGGTTGAGAGGCGTCGAGTAAATTGGCGTAAAAAACTACGTCTACGTGAAAACTGCCATAATACGTAATTATTTCATAATGTTTGATGTGTAAAGGTAAACATTAAAAATGATGTAAATTACATACGTGCAAACCTGATCTAATATTTTTACCCAGTCGGCATTGCAAATAAATGTCTGCTCTGGAGGTCAACGAGATATTTTGTATTTGTTGAATTTCTATTTGAACTGAATCCGAAAAAGTTTGGTTTTATGGTTATTATCCACAATTATATCTGCATTGGTATAATGTCCAAGATCGAATTTCGATAAGATATAGCGCATTTTGACGCCTGCTTTAAAGCTCACTTTTCGGCATAATATTCGCATGTAGCTATTGTGCAGTGCCAACAGCTAATTGTAGATAACTGGTGTATGTATGTACACAAACCTGATAATAAAACAATAATTTCCTTTGCTTGTACAAGGTGTCTTTGCCCTTTATAGCAATTATTGTTCACGGCAGGCGCTGAACAAATTTATTGTGATGAATACTACTGATAATGGGCAATATAACAAATGATAAGTACATTCTTAACTCAGAGTAAACTATCCATGGAAAAACAAGCGGCTTCTGTAATTCACATTGAGCCTCGTTATAAGATTGAATGCAGTAAACTCCACAATAAACAAACCCACTTGTTATCATCAAAACATTTAATGTTAAATGTAACGTGACCTAAAAATGAGTGAAATCATTTGAATTAAATACTGAATTCCAGTTCGGGCTAGATGTGTTATGGTGGGAATCGGCTCAGAAGTCCTGTGAGCTAAAACGTAGATCGTACAAAATACACACATTTGTTATGAATTATTTAGAATTGAAATCAGTTACTAAAATAATATCAGAAATAATTGCTTGTTAAGTAAGTGAGTGTAACAAATTGTTGGTACAACGTTATGATTTGCACATTATTCTTCACTTTTCATAAAAGTGTTTCGAGGCCGCAACTCAAACATATATTTTTAATTTTCCCATCTAAAAATACGAGTTTGATAGTACACTTTTTAGGTGAAAACTGAGGAATTCTCGCCTTCCTGAGCAGATCTTAATGTTTTGTGTTTATAGGTAATATCGTTTTTTTGACAACTTTTATTATCGTGAATCACTCTCATAAGTGATGACTCTCTTTTTTTGACTCGAAGAAGTAACAGTTCTAGATAGAACTCCTTGTACGCCCGCAGATTTATAGAATACGGACCGAATATCAATTTTTTTCGACTGCTAGACATACCTATTTAAGACACACTGTATACCGAGAGAAGTTTGGAAAATAACGTCGTTCCGTTGATGACTTCCACACAGACAAGAGGCGATAATAGAGCGTCTCAACACACATTAGTATGCTTGTCAAAGCGGTAAATTGACTGATCTGACACTGAACAACCTTGTCAGGATGGTCTTGCATGAATTCACAACAGGGGACATTGTGGTAGGACTGGTCGTTGGCATTGAAGAATCGTTTAATAATGCAGCTCCTGATTCGGCAGGGCAGTCGATGCTAAAGAAGTGGAGCAAACTATGGCGAACTAGATGGTTAAGTCGATTTTTTTTTATCAGTGTCGACAACTTCAACATTTTTACGAATTCCGATTCGCTGAAACTCACATTCCTGTTCGTTTCCGCGATATTTTCAATTAATTAAACTGCTTGTGTAGCCCACGAAAAAATAACATTTACGACAAATTGCATGAAACTGATTTTGTTGAAAATTGTTTAGCTGATAAATTTGGCCCAAGCGGTCTTTGTTTTACCCGCTGGTACCAATGCTCATTGGTAGACTTGTTTTTGGGACCCCCCTGTATAGGGCTCGTCCGATAAGTTAGTTTTCAATTACGCCATTTATACAGTAATCCTGAGTTATAATACCACCATTAAAATTCATCAAAAATAAATCAATGGCTTAGTTTTGCGTGGTGCCCATCTAAGCATTGCGTACCCACATGTGTCGCCATACCAGACGTCACAACTTGACTTTACCCTCAATTTAAATTAATTCTACTTGTCCCATAACAAGCGAGATATTTGGGGAGATTCGTATTTTCAACTAAACGAAACTGGTTCTTTTGCATTTTGAACACTATTCCACTGAATTATAATTTGGTCGTGACTCGTTAAAACCTCTTTAATATATTGTCTTGGCATTCGGAGATCTTGTGTATTTATTAATCTTATTTATTTCGATGCAACCTGAAGATACCTTTTTCAAGCGATAATTCTGGCCCAGGTGTTTGTCTAGCTGTGTGGCGTGATGTACATACATAGGTGCCCGGTAAAATCTACAATTATTGTAAAGGCTCAATGAACAGCAATGTCTAGGTAAGTATGCGAACGTGAAAAAGACGGACGCTAAACGAGAAAAAAAACCCGGCAAACATGCATATGGAAAAGTCTTCTTCGCCTACCTAATTCCTTCTTCTCAGGCTTACCATTGACGCCTCCCTTAATTTTTTCTTTATAATTTTAATTAATCGCAACAAATTTTATAATTAAATTCTTATTTAACCTAAATCATCTCGCATATAAGAGATATTGTAAAAAAATCTGAAAATCATTATTGTTATTTATTATGTTGAAATCTTCTTAGTTGGCTAAGGAACAACATAAAACAAATGAAATAAGCGGTAAGGTTTGGCCTACTTAGATGTTTTCAGTATCTAAGTAGGCCGAACTATGCAATATTATGCCTTAGTTCATGCGTAGCATACGCCCGATATTATTAAAACATAAATATTTCGAAAATTATGCATAAAAGATGATTATGAACATATTAAGTGAAATCCTTCTAAAATGACCATCTCTTCTAGAGGTTTAAATATATTAACGATCACGTAATTTCTCTGACTAATCGAAAGTTATTTAAAAAAGGTACCTTTACATAGTAATGCAGTACGTGGAGTGCATCAAAAATACATGCACGGAAAAAATCGATACCCCAATTTTATACTAAAAAAGTATAAATTGGAGGTTTTATAGTTAGACATTATAAAACTAACGAACACATGAATTAAAAGCTGATGCGCGCTCATTAAAAGTGAAATTGTTGCCGATTACAGCCTGCGACATTCCATTAGCAAAAGGATGTGACATGTTTTTTTGAAAAATGCTTTACCCAAATAACAATTGTTATAGCCCACGACAGGATTAATAAGAGATATTACAACCGATGTTGGCCGAATAAGAGATATAAAGAAAAGTAGGGCAAAAAATTACTGGTTATAATTGAGTATGTGCGCATAAGCAAACGTGTTGCAGCGATGCCGGATTTTTACTTTTACTTATACTAATACTATCTCTCCCATTATCGTTAATATGTGCAATAGGCATTTCAAATTATCTAAGTATTTCGTTGGTTAATTTACCAAGAGCCACTTTTACTAGTGAAGCCACGTTTTTTAGTTGGTCGTTATTCATACATGTACCTGCTTGCATATTTCAGTAAAAGTAATGAAATTTTGAAAACAATATCTTTGAACGAACCTGTGTCCCTTATAAAATACTAATTATGTACAGTCAGTCGAAGTGAAACTCACACACCTTAATATTTATCATTTAATGCTAATAATTTAAGAATCCTAACCGTAACAACTGAAAACTGTTTGATTGCATAATATAAATTACAAATATTCTCAAATATAACATAAATAACAAATATATTCTATTAATTATTAATTAACAAATCAGTAACTTAAATTAAGTTATTCACATAATCAAAATGAAACTCATACATACATAAAAAATATGGATAACAAATACAGGGTGTTTCTGGAGCGGTACAAACTTCGATATGTTATTATACATTTAATTTTAAGCAAAAAGTTCCTATAAAGGAAAGGCTTCGTTTAGGATATACAGGGCGACAGAAAAACGTAATAATAAACGTATTACTGCGTTCAAAATAAATTTAAAAATGTTTAAATGTTAACTATCATAATACATACGACAATTTGATAATCTTACTGCTCTTACTTCACAGCCTATTGGCTATTTCCCGTGAAGGGGAAAAATCATGAAAATAATAAATTGCTTTATTTCTCGAAAACGACATGATAAATGGTGGAGAGACCTTTGTTTTAGTAAAATGGTTGGGAATTTAAAAAATCAAGAAATCGTGTTTAAAAAAATAATGACGTCCCATTTTTTTTCTATTTAATTGTAACAATTGGTAGTACGCACGCCACTGCTTACAGATTTTACTTACTTTCATTGCAAAAGATGTATTTTAATGACAAAGTCTTCTCTGCCAAATTTCTTTAAAATACCAACAACTATTTTTAAAATACTTTAAAAAAATTATTTTCAAAATTAACTTTTATCGCCCGTTTTTCTTAAAGAAGCCTTTCTGGACATATGTTTGTAGGAGCTTTTTTTGCTTAAAATTAAATGTAGAATAACATGTTGAAGTTTGTAAACCTCCTCCTGAAACACCCTGTATAAAAAGGAACTTAATAAACAGTAGGAAAACCTTTATTTTTTAACACGTCTTTTAGCCTATTAGGCATGGACGAAACAAATTTTTCACAAAAATTCGGTTCAACATTGTCCCATTCTGTTTGAAGTGTTTGTTTCTTAAGTTGTTCTTTATTAGAAATATTATGTTTCCTGATTGCCTTTTTTAAACAAGTCCATAAATTTTCAATTACATTTAAGTCCGGATTTCATGGAGGAGTGTCTATCACTTTTGGGCAGTTGTAAAGTAACCATGATCGAACTTTGTGGGCTCTATGCTTTGGGTCGTTATCTTAATAAAATATAAACCTATTTTCCAAACCTAAGGAAACGGCACTTTATTTAAAAATGTTCAAATACATGTCTCAATTGATAATTCCCTCGATAAAGTGCAATTTTCCCGGATCTGCTGCAAACATATTCAAAACCACCGGCGTGTTTAACAGTGGCACGTAAGTTTTTTTCTTTAAGTGATTCGTTGGGTTTTTGCCATACCCAATGTTGTCCATCCGAACCAAATATTCTATAATCTATTCATTTGGATTCGTCTGTGAAAATAACGTTCTTCCACTAATTAAAATCCTTTCCTCCATAATTTTCTGCAAAAGCGACACGTTTGTTTCATTCGCTTTGTTAATCCATGGTTTTCTACGAGCTACTCTTCCATGAAAATTATGTTTTTTTGATAAATTTACAACCGTTTGAGGGTTTACTTTCTTTTTTAAATACTTTTTAATTTCATCAGTAAGTTTAGGGGCTGAAATTTTCGGATCTTCCTTAATTTTTCGTAAAATCTAGTGTTCATCGTAAGAATTAAAAAAATTTCTCGGGCTTTCCCTTACTTTGTAAACACTCTATTTTCTTTTTTAAACCGATTAATGATGCTTTAAACTGTAGCAAAACTTCTATTAACAATTGAAGTTATTTGTCTATAAGATTTTCCTTTTTTAAAATGGTGGATTACTAATTTACGTTCTCTAACACTTGTTTGGCCACGTTGACGCCCCATTTCAAAAAAATATGGGGTATATATAAAAATAAAAACGAACAAAACTTTTTAATTTTTTCTTGTTGAATCACTATGTACCTTCAGTTAATACAGCAATGAAAGAATCACATCAAATACGTATGAATTTTATTTTGAACTCGATTTTGACAAAAATTCCGTTCCTCAAATTTTTGGCTAGAAAAGTGTTTATGCAGAAATGATGTGAAGTTTTTGTAGTTTTTGTTGTTTATTATGAATTGTCATATGCGATTTCCTGAAAAATTTGCTATATTATTGAAAAAATGTAAAGTAATTATAGATAAAATTATATAGATGTATGAGTTTCACTTTGACTGACTGTACAGGGTGTTTTAGGTTTTAATCTAGAAAATTTAATAGACGATAGAACTCGGAGAAATTATCAAAAAAGTTGATATGAACTTATACGTTTTAAAGCTCCATAACCGAAATACAGGGTGTTAAAGTTTCAGATTTTTAAAACATTTTATTTCATAGCTGTCTAGTTTTTGAGATGTCAATTTGAAATTTTGCGGGTACACTACCATTTAGAATCTACACGATTTGATTTGACAAGTCGCTATGGAAATCTACAGGGTGCTTTTATTTCGGGGGTCAAGCTTCATTAATGAATATCTATGTATTCATTCGAAGTGAATTTTCTCGGCGTAATCAATAATACAAAATTGATGTAATCTTTCAAATCAACTAAAAAAACGTCCCCCGTGTTTCCAGTTGACATGGCGACATGGCCATCTGAAATTTTTTTGCGTAATGGCTACGCTAACCAAAATCCTTTACAGCTAATTAGTGATACATTTGCAAATGGCGGGAAAACGGTGACAGATACGAAAAAAATCCAACAGACAAAACGTTTCTAAATTAAACAAGGAATTCAAAACATAGGCCACTGACAGTCAGTGGCGTCCCACAAAAAAATTTGGGATAGTAAAATGAAGCTTGACCCCTGAAAAAGGAGCACCCTGTCGATTTCCACAGCGACTTGTCAAATCAAATCGTGTGGATTCTAAATAGTGGTACACCTGCAAAATTTCAAATTGATATCTCAAAAACTTAGGCAGCTGTGAAATAATTTTTTTTTTATTTGAAAATTTAACACCCTGTATTTCGGTAACGAAGCTTTAAAACGGGCAAGTTGATATGAACTTTTCTGATAATGTTTCCGAGTTCTATCGTCTGTCAAATTTAGTCCGACTAAAACCTGAACACACCCTGTATATTAAACCGATGACATGTACGTGATTCGGAACGTATTAAGTTACGTGATCCTGACCTGGTTTAACGAATTTTTCGCAACACAATGAAAATAAAAACTGTTTCGGATCGAAACTTTGTTTGTTATTTACCGATAAAACATTGAAGTCGATATGCAAATTCATTTAGGGGGTTCTAGGGCCTTCGTAAGTCTTACCTATACTCGAGCAAAAAAGAACGCTTTGAAATTCAAATTCTCTGCTTTATATTTTCCAGTCGGAATAAAAATAAATCGATCCATAAAACTAAATGTTCGATTATTTACATAATCAGATAGTTTAAAAATGCTGCACACTTTAAATAAGCCGCCGGATTGAGATGCATTGACATTTTATATTCAAGGTTTTGTTTTTCACGTCTCGGGATTTTTCTACCTAGATTTAAATATTTTAAAATTGTTGTTCATTTAAAATACATCACGTAAGGCATTTTTTGCATTTCCGATCAGCTTAGACTGCTGAAATGGCTTCCAAAAACAATTTTATTGATTGTGGCACCAGTTTTCAATACTGAACTTGTCCGGCACCACCTTCCTCTCATAAGCTCATAATTGATCACCACATTACATCTACATACTTCGTTTTTAGTAAGTACATATCTTTTTTCAGTGACGTGTTATTAAAGCTCCTGTTATGGAGTCGCCCTTAACGTGCATTACTACGTGAACATTTGATTTAATCTTTCTTCAGAAACGTAACTTTTCTTCACCCTCCCCTGAACGTTTTCTCTTCATACGCCACTGTAAAAGTCGAACGTTTAATAACTTCTTAGTCTACGTCAAGACACACATTCTAATTTCGGCCTATGTCACGATAGATTAAGCCACAACACGTAATATTTTGTAATAGTGTTTAAGATTGAAAAATTTCAAAATTCAAAAAATGTGGAGCGTTCTGAGACGTGAAAAATTGGCAATAACTGTTAGGTCCCAAATGTGAGGAGTTCTTATAATCGTAGGTCACTAGGTTCTCGCCATCAGTTGGTATATCTAATGGCGCAGGCCCTAAAGAGTTAGAATGAAATACACTCACCGACTTTAAATCTGGGACAGTCATAATTTTTTTAAAGTTGAATTTATCGAAACTTTTTCCTCC
Organism: Euwallacea similis; assembly: GCF_039881205.1. Lineage (NCBI taxonomy): Eukaryota > Metazoa > Arthropoda > Insecta > Coleoptera > Curculionidae > Euwallacea > Euwallacea similis. The sequence continues at coordinate 1,347,143 of NC_089616.1, forward strand.
GTCGAGCATTTTTAAAGATTTTTTTTTGAAATGTAGATAAATGTGCCGGTTTTAATTAATTTTATTCCATTTTCGAGCCAAGATTTTACACAGCGAGATATGCAGGAAGATAAAAAATATTTTTTTACCCCAAATTGTAACATCCTGTAGAGCAATTTCGCAATCTAAATTCTACGGTATTATGCTTTTCTGCAAAATCTGATCCATTCTTAACATTTTGATTTTTTATTCAACTCGATATCTGTCTCGATTTAAGAAATATGCATTTTTGGAAAAAAATTTAAATTTTGTAATAATAACTGAAAACATTCCGATTTCGTTGGAATGTTTTAGTTTCCGTAGAAACCTAAAGTGTTGTCTATTTGTTAAACGAAGTTATCTGACATTTAGAATGTTTCGTTATTTTAATTTTCAACATTAGGTACCTACTAGCAGGTAATTGCTAAATTTAACCGAACAAAATTTTTATTCATATGTTGGTAGGTATATCGCGGCTTCTCCCAAGCAATTAATACAGTTTCCCCAGTATTATTATACTGGTACGCGGTTTCTAATATGTTATAAAACATTACAAAAGGTAGTTGGTATTCTATTCATTTGGTAAGCATTTGAATATGCAAAACTCAACAGAACTACATATTATCAAAGAAGAAAGTTTGGTATTTCCCATGAAAGTGATTGTGTTAGCTGGCTTTAAATATGTATCCCCCTAATTGGGAGATACATATTTAAAGTCGATTTATCATAATAAACGGGCCAAGAGATGGGTTTAATAATTAATCATCACTATGAGATTATACCTTTGATTTGAGTGTCGTGATTGATATAAAAACATTTTATTGGTCATAATGGTAAATAATAGTTTTTTAACTGAACTTTTATTTTCGAACTCGCAGATCGCGTAGGCACTACCACCTCCATTATCTACGACGCTGGTAGATTTTACTACCATGCCCGTATTATTTTACATGGAAAGGAACATAATATTTCGATCTTATCTACATAAAATCAATAAAAATTCAAATTCAAAATGCGTATATATATATGTTATGTACATATGATGGTTTACTGTTCACGGCAAGCTGGTGGGCACTTAAACTTTGTCTTACTCGTTTAACCCAAATACATTTTAATTAGCTCACCGTGACGATCACGTAATTGACTTTTCGGAAGAATGTCCAGTGAGAAAAGTAAAGTGTGGCGGAATATTTATTTTTCAATAACACGACAATGGAAATATTCATCTTCTTGAATTTTACCCATTGTCAATAACATTTCCGTTGCAATAAATGTTTTTGCTCCAGAGGTCATCGGTTATATCTCAGAAATGCTGCAATCGCGAAAATATTTAATTGCTTTTGTTGGTCAAATTCCTTAATAAGATTTTCGTTTCGAACGCCATTTATAGTTTCTGAAATACACACTCGAAGACCTGTGTTAAAAAAAATAATTAAAATAATGGAATTACTACCTACCATCAGCTGGTATATATGCAAGGACATAAACAATATATCGGAAATGAACTTCTTTTCTTATTTTGACCCAAGAAATATTCCCCCAAAATTTGTGCCGCATGTTTAAGGAACATCTTGTAGACGCAACAGAACCAACATTATTATTGTTCATTTATTGTAACCGTTTGTAGTGACTCACTTTCGTTGTCTCAATTTATCTGTTAAACACACTTCATTAAATGTAAAAAATATCTATTAAATGTTCCTTTAAATAAGAAAGAAATAAAAAATATCTAGTGCCATAAATACGTTTATAATCGTTTACAAAAAGAAATAGCACAACAAACAAATACATCGCACTATAAATCGACTTCATAGATCTCGAAAGTCAAACTCAGAACTGACTGAGATGCTTTTACACGGGCAACTTTAGAACACCCGACTACGTCGGGCCATTAATGGAGCAACGCAGCAATGCCTGCATATGGAAATACATTTTCTGTGTCGTCATCACGTACTGTCGGCTGAGTTTGGAAAATGCCGAGTAATTCGAGGTTCTGCTTCTTTTACCTTCTTATCTCTTATTTACTCAATATTTTCTGTTCGTTTACTAGATGTAAACTCAAGATTTAGCATCGACACATTTTCCAGTTGTCGCTTGTCTGTGCGTAATCGTGGTCTGTTTTGTAGTGGTTTGGTTTGGTCGGATGCACCTGCTCCTTTATAAATATGTATGTCCTGTTCGTGGCCGAACTGAACTATTAATTTTATTTAGGCAATTCTATTACGACCTTGCTTGTGGGATAATAACCAGATAGGCTTCCCAAACAAAAATTTAATTTGTAGGCATTTCAATGAATCCAATTGGCGCCAACAGTTCTAAAGGCTCCATGGAAAGCCGAAACTTCCCACGGGGGGTGCCAATGGCGCGACCTACTCCCTTCCTGTACAGCACGAGGGCTTCCGTGTGCTGTTTTCCAGCGGTGCATTTCATCTCTACACCTTCATACGACAAGTTTAGGAGGGCCAATCCTGTAGCTCAATGAGTTCAAATATCATGCCAATACATTCCGATGGCTTCAAGGTGACGAAATTACTGTAACTCCACTTAGGTGAGACGCAATGAGCTCACCCCTGTGGTCTATGTATGGTAGAGGCATTCTTGTGTCTGGTCTGGCCTCTTTCATTCAGTCATTGATTCATATGCGATGTCCCCTTTTCCACAAGTAGTATTTCGCTTTTTGCCATACCTCTATTGTCGTCCTTATGAAAAAGGTGGAACCAACCCACGTAAATTGATATGTTCTTGAAAACTTATCTTTATTTTTAAACAAATAATCAACGGGTTACAGTCGTAATAATAACTTTCATTTCAGCAAATCAAAGCCGCCCCCAACCATCAACAGAGCCACATCACTCATGAAAAACTAAGTTCCTGTAACCCTTAAGACATCCTGCAAAGGCAAAACCAATGACTGATGACAAGTATGATCCCAAGATGACAAAAGTGAGCAATAACAATAGAACATCTCTGGACGAAATGTGTCCGTTACAAAACGGGTCCAAAGAGAACAACGAAACGCCCTGCGAACAAATATCACTAACAGCTTCTCCTGACCATTACGGCGGCCATAATAATCGTTTATCACAAAATCACCGATCCAATTGTGATCTTACGACGAACAGTGAGAGTGACGATGAAAGTGACACAAAGTGCGGGTGGGGACCTTGTTCACCTAAATGGCTTAAAATGTTTGCCTCAAAACAGGTTAGGCCCTAACATTGAGCTTTCTTATTTGTATATGCTGTTAGCTAAATATACCGTCTCCAAGATAAGGATGTGGAGCATGAGAATCTCGTAAACAGTAGTAGATACAGATTTGGTTAAATGAGCGACGAAAAACCAACATTTTTTCAAGTCTGTATTTATTAGTGTCTGCTCCATGCTGAACATCCTCAATTTGAACACGTCGTATACAGCTTATAAACCATTTTCAGGTGTTTCTTGCAGTGTTTTGTGTGGCATGGGTCCTCCAAGGCATGTACCACACGTATTTCGTCAGTGCGATAACAACGATAGAAAAGTTATTTCAAATTCAGTCAAAAATAACAGGTAAGATTGCGTTTTCATTCCAATAATCTCTCATAGTCGTTGTCTCTATGCTAAAAAAATCCACTCGTTGTTATACAGCCAATAACACACTCGAAATATCTATAGCGGCTACGTAAAACCCTCAATCGTTCTGAAAGTGTCCATGGTCAGGACTGTTCACTGCATGTTTTAGCGGCAACAGCCAGGGCCGGCTTGGCAAAATGCATAAATGTTCGTTATTGATTTAAAGTAGAATTCATTGGAAAACAGATTTTTACGCGTAAAGCGACTATTAATCAAAAATGCTAGAAGATGTAGGTATTTGTTAAAAAAACAAAACTTCTTTCAGGTATTATTATGAGCGCGACAGAAATGGGCCAAATCGGCTCGTCTTTACTTTTAACTTATTATGGTGGGCAAGGGCATAGACCCAAATGGATTGCATGGGGAATGGTATTATTTGCCGTGAGCAGCTTTACATGTTCCCTTCCACATTTTATTTATGGAAGACAGCTTATAAAGGCAAATGATCTCACAGGAATTATCAGGTTCGTATGGGTTCAAATCAACATCCGCATATTCGGCCATGCAATTCTCATTAAACTGAAATTTGAAATCTATTTCAGGGAACCTAACGTGTGCAAAGCTCCAAACCTAGATTTAGATGACTTTTCTAAAAACAGGGCACAGACCATATTGAACACCACAGATTTTATTAACGAGAATATTTCCCCTAATATAATTCAAACTTGTTATGATGAAGATGTTGTTCCCGGACACCAGATACAGCCCAGTGTTACAAATATCGTGTTGGCGATATTTTTTATTAGTTTACTTGGTGTTGGTATGGGCCAGACTGCAGTATACACGCTGGGTATACCATATATGGATGATAACATATCCAGCAAACAGTCACCGTTATATTTTGGTAAGCAGTTACTGTTATTCAATATGTTTTGTCTGAGTCGCGAAAAAGTACTGAGGAGTAATTACAAACGATAGAAACGGATTTTTTGAATGAGGAAGGAAATCTCTTCCCAATTACTAACTTTCAACAGCCTAAGGTCCCTCCTCAAGAAAATACTGCTTTATCTTAGTTTAAAATATGACTTTTCTTTAAAATTTCTGCAAAAAGATGCAACAAGTCGTACACTGAAACTAGAACAATTTAATTGAACAAGTTTTTCGACTGATAGAGCAAATATGTTAACTGTAGTAGCATATCTCCGCTTAATAATATGGATTCGTTCGTACAAAACTCGAACGAGTATGAATCTAAATGAAAAAAAAACATCTAAAAAGTCAAGAGACGATAACACCTAAAAGAACAAGTTTTTTTTTGACTAATAAGGCAAATACGTTAGCTGTGATACATGTAGGCCATTCGGAAAATCAACTAATAATATCTAAAGGCCTAGTTTTGCTTTCAATAATATCATTTGTGTTAATTACTCGATTAACCCAAGATATTATTGGAAACAAATAGACAAATATCGACAAAAGTTCAATAAACTGCTATTAGGAAATATCCTGACGCACAAACGAAATATTTTCAGATAACATGTTTCTCATTCATACTGCGTACAATCAAGCGTACATACATAGGCTTTAATGGAAATTCACTTGCTCCGACAAAGTGCGGGGTTGTTCTCATTTTTGTTTAACTACACATTTGCAAGCAAGTCGTCCAGACCTGAATAACCCGACCGGCCTATTATACAGGGTTATTAAAAATTTGTACCCTTTTAGACAGTCATTTGACATTTGCATGACCGATTCATTGTTCGGTTAAACATACAGGCCTATACGAAGCTTAAACAAACGAACAGGTGTCTAATGTAATGCAATTCGTTCAGGTATTTGTTTCTATTAAATGAAACACTTTTCATTCTACACCTATTACACGCAACATATTACTCTCACACTTTATCGGCAGCTCATGGAAGACTAATTGAGAAAAAAACATCACACAGACTCGACGGCGACACCTCTGACCTTCTACTAAAAAAGCAATTTCAGGAGCTTTGTTTTTTTTTCCTATTTGGGAACATTTTAGGTCAGGTCTTTTAAATCGAAGTTTCTGTGGATTTTTTTTTTTTGTAAAACGATTGGGAAGAGATAGCCTTCAATGCCAATAAATTAAGAGATTTGAGCTATTCAAGACAAATCAACATTCACTATCGAGCTTCGAAAGGACAAATTTTTTTCAACCGTTGTGTAACTATGTCACGATAGAAGTCCAAGAACTTAGTGATTACCGAGTAGGTGCAAATTTTTTGGTGTATTGATAAGTTCATGACGTGCTTGACATTATTTAATGTTGGGCGGGTAGAGTCTTACGAAGATGTCCCAGAAACAATGGTACAATTGAAAGTTGCAGCCCAGAGATCTTTGATGATGACGTAAATGTGTAAACAAGTATTCAGTTGTTTTCGACCACCAGCGCCAACTTCGGCGAAAATAATGAAATAATCCCACATTTTTAATAAAAGTTTCAACTTTAATACGATCGCTATGTTGTATTTAAGTCGCACTTTAGTAATGGATTCCACTTGTGTGATTGTGAAAATCAATTTATATAGCTGTTTCTAAAACGCAGTATGAATATGTTATTTATGAGTCAATGAATACACCATTGTTTTCATATTTATACTAACTTGGAAAAGCTCCTTTCATTATTCGACTTCTGCGGCCATTAGTTACGTTCTGTTATTTAATGAATTGTAGCTAGGATTGTTATTTCGGAGGTTAAAAAGTACGTTTGCAAGTCAGCTTTACTTAAAATACTGATTCATCGCTTTTTGCGCATTCATAGCAATAGAAAATTGTTCTTTTCATACCTAAGTAGAGACTCATCCAAGCGGATGTCCGAAAGTTTACGTCTAATTGAACATGGGAGAGATTAAAATTTGGCGTTTACTGTTATAAACAGATTCTTTTACACGGGCGTATTTTAAATGTGAATTTTGCGATGTTACGAACCTGCTAATAAATAGTGTAAACCGTATAACTGTGACTTATTTTTGACCATTCAGTTTTCGCCACTCTGTTTCGAATTTACAGTTTCAAAGTAAATTATAAAACGTTGTATTGCTGTTGTTAATACAAGAGTCATGGGTTTCTTCCACTTTCCCGTACCTACCTACTTGGTACGGTTTTAATGCTCTTTTTCGTAACTTGCGAATAAATTGGCGAAGGTAAAAATGAAGGGATAGGGTGAATCGTTTTTAAAATCAATTCGTTAATTTAAGAGACAATTAGATTCCGACAGTGGGCTCCCCGTGAGGTCACAATTTTGTATGCTTTTTATATTACTCACCGTGTCTCTGGAATTATCATCCGTCAGATTAGCCCGTGAAGTGCTGCATTATTAACTCTTTCAAATCATCTCTTCAGTGTCTTCAAAAACAATATCAGTTGCTTCTTGAACAATTAACCTCTTCACGCGGCGCTGTAAAATTAAACAAATCTATTTAATAACAGAGCAAAAATTGAAAAATAACTGACGGGCACATTTTTATTTTTAGCCATAACTATAGGAGTCCGAATTTTGGGCCCCGCATTTGGTTTCATAGTTGGGTCCCTGTGTACCAGCGTATATGCAGATTTATCGGTTGATCCGAAAATTGACTCATCCGATCCCAGATGGGTTGGAGCATGGTGGCTAGGCCTAGTTATAATTTCGGGCTTGTTGGTGCTTGCCTCCATTGCCATGTTTGCATTTCCCAAACGACTACCTCACGTTAAGCCTTTACATAGACCTCGAACAAATGTTACTGACAAGAAGCAACACCCTAGCTTAAGAGGTACTGCTTTAAATCTCTTTTAGCTGCAGGTTTTTGAAAGTTTCGATCTTTTTAGACTTTCCAAAGACTGTAAAAAGGTTACTGAAAAACGATATTCTTATGTTTAGAACTGCCAGTAGTGTACTACACATTCTGCCGATCGCCGGATTATATACGTTTTTACCAAAATATTTAGAATCTCAATTCAGACTTCCAACTCCCACAGCAAATATGATTTCAGGTAAACACAACATGATCACAAGACGGCAGGATTTTACGTGTTTTTACTTGTAGGTGTTGGAGGGATTCTCGTAATGGGAGTTGGTATAGTGATAAGTGGAATATTTATTTTAAAAGTGAAGCCAAATGCCAGATTTGTCGCCGGTTGGATAGCATTTACAGCCATAGTGTATGCGATGGGTATGGGCGCTCTTATGTTTATCGGATGTCCCATGAACGATTTGGCCGAATTGAAGACAGAGTCAGGGTACGTATTTTTTTGAACCTTCGATGGCCGTGGAAAGTTAGAATTTAATAAATTATCTAGGGTTGGCACTGATGGCTGACTGACTGATTTTCCACGACCATCGACAATATAAAAATAGGTAAAATTTTCGATCTGATATGAGTGATGGATATTTACAGTATTATCCAGTTTTATCCAGCCAAGTTCAAAAATTAGATTCTACTCTTCAAAGCGAACAAATTTTATTCTATAAACTTTAGGCAAAAAAAAAAGTGTTTTGAAATAAGCAAAAATCTTATTTGCAACTTCTTAAAAACTGTTGCAGCGTAGACAAATTAGTCATTTTTTGAACATCAATATCTCGGAATTGATAAAGAATTATAATTTATGTAGTTAAATTTGTTTACTTTGATTACTAGAATTAAATTTTAAACGTGGCTGGATAAAACTGGGTCACTCTATATAAAAAATTAGACAGTTGAAGGGTGTGGGGAGGGGGGGGGGGTCTTGAGTCCGTTCTGTATAATATTCGTTTTTTTTTCAGTATGAATACCATCGAAATAAGCAGCTGTAACAAAACACAATGCAACTGCGTCGCTGATAAATTCCAACCGATTTGTGGCCAAGACGGTAAAACCTACATGTCGCCATGCCACGCAGGGTGTCAAAATTATACAGAAAAAGACGGAAAAATAATTGAATATTCGAACTGTTTGTGTTTGGGGCAAACGAATGGAACTTTTAACAACACGCTCTACGGCAAAGCAACGATTGGTTATTGCGAGCAAGAATGTGGAAATTTCATTTCTTATATTGTCTTGTTCTCAATTTTCGTTTTTGTCCATTCGACTTCAGAAGTTGGCTCAATGCTCCTTATTTTGAGATGCGTAGATCCGAAAGACAAAGCTATGGCGCTAGGATTGATACAATTTGCTATAGGATTGTTCGGGAACGTTCCGTGCCCTATAATATATGGGGCTGTTGTGGACTCTGCCTGTCGAATATGGAAAATGGCCTGCGGGGAAAAGGGGGCCTGTGGGTTATATGACTCGGACACGTTTCGGATGTTTTATCATGGCAAGTACCTTTTCTCATTTAGATACCTGGAGTGAGAACTCATCACTCGTCAATAGATACAATATTGTTTTGCATATATGTACGTACATATGTAATAACTTTTCAAACATATAATTTAATAACAGTTCTTGTTTCGTTGAATACTTTGAATTTGCAGCTCATTCAGTTAATTGATTTCTAGGGACAACCGGAGCCCTATTACTGTGCGCGTTCTTTGTGGATGTTATAGTCTGGTATAAGGCGGGAAGTATAAACTTTGTGGATAAACAGCAACAACCTTTCGAAGAAGAGCTGGCTACAATCGACATCAAAATAAAAGATGACGGGGATTAGCAGCAAGCACCGATGGTGGAACGAACCTCACCGAAATTCTAATTTTCATCTCTTATGAATCCTTCATCTAGAACTCTATAACATAGGATAGATGTCTACCTCTACTGATCCACGTCAAGTAAAAACAGGGGATTTCCTAAGAAACGTGAAGTGATGTTAAAATAGTAAGTTACAGTGTTACATTGTATATAATGTGCCACAACATTGTCGAAGTATATAGAATAATTTTCTACACTCTCAGTCTTAGACACATTAAGGTTACTTTAAGAGAACGTACATAGTTAAAAGACCTAGGAGTAATTACGTAATAATTTTCTCTTTAGGATACCCATTCCAAGGCGAAGTGATAATTATTGTTCCTTATGTCTTCCGGGAACAATGTCATTGTCAGTCAGTGGCAGTTATTTGTTCCAGTGACAATGACAGGCTCCTAGTGGTCATATTGAATTCTTATTTGTAAAGTGGCTTGGAATAATTTAACGTTGCCTAGGTAGGTATCTTGGACGGGTTAAAGGTCTTAAAAGAGAAAGAGAATGTGCTGGGCGATTGCAAAGTGAGAAAAATTGTTTGTCCGGAAGTTCGTTTTGCTGTGAATCATCACCTTGAGATGTTGTGACGTATTAAAATACAGTTATGGCCAGTTGCACGGCAGTCGTGGAAATTACTTTTTAAGAAACACTTAAGTCGAAGTGGAGCCATGATGAGTGATTGGGAGCTTAAGTGGACAGTTATAGCCCCTCCTTATTAATTAAATTAAAGCTAAAATATTTAAAAATATTTTTATTTCCATTACATTAGGCCCCGCAGTACTTTAACAAAGATATATGCACTCACTTTAGCATTGTACAGAGCGATTTACAACTTATGGAGGAAATTTTTAGGGTAGATGCTAAGGTTCAAAATAAACATATCTTTGGTGTGTTAATGAACTTCTAGCAAGATTTTAATAATTAAAAAGCTATACTTCACAATAATTGCAATTATATATGTATATATTTCGATCCTTATTCTTCATCCTGAAATTTTCTCAAGTTGTAAATCTCCCTGTATTATGAATCCCTGAACACAATTTTTTTCTCAAAATTAACGTTGAGACCAATTGATTATAATAACTGAAAGTTGCCATTTTTTTAATCTATTCCTAGAACTGATCGTTAACTAGGCAGCTACCAGCTACTAACGCTTCTGGATTTAAGTAAGCGTGTGTAGGCTATGTGTAATATTCGTTCTTGTGCATTACAGCAAATGCTAGTCGATATCAGTCGATAGGTGTATTGTCTCACTGTGAAGAATCCGTTTATGTCAATTGTATGTTATATGGAAATTTAGGTCATTTTTAAAAGTTATATTTAATTCATCGTTTATTACAATTTTATTATTGAAGAGCGGACGCCATAGGAGAAGCCCGCAAAATATATTTATATATGAGTAACATTTGTATATGATAGAATTTTTTGTATATTTAGTGCATTATATTTGCGGAAGTTCTTCTGGTTTAAGTCATAGAAAATTTTATTAATATGGATTACATTTACTGATTGCTTATTGTTGATTAATTAGGTTGGTTACGTCTACAACGTACATTGTGGGATGCTGTACTACCGCCAACCTCTTCTGTTTTATTGTAAATTTTAGATATTTATACAACAGCTTATTTTAATGGCTATTTTTAATTAAGCATCAGTTGCAACGTTTTTGAGAAGTCTCGATGCTTTACAGTAGGAAAATATTACTTTTTTTACATTATTCCGTGGTATTATGGCGTTTCAACTATACCTGTCGATCAGTCGAGTGCAACAAAATCGATTATTGTGTGAAGTTAGGAGCCGACCGATCCGTTCAATTATCTGTTATATTAAATGTTGGCAAAAGGTGCATTTATCCTAAGAGGAGTCGCCGCATACAAATCGCACGTGAATGCGACATGCACTCTAATACCATCCACATAATACCCAAAATGCCAAAATTGAAACGCACCGTAATGATGGACTAAAAATGTTGATGTTTCGTGAGATTATATTTTTTGCTGTGTATATAAATATCTCATTTAGGATCACTACCTAAATAAATATTTATTGTTTTAGGGTAACGTTTTACATGTTTATTATAATCTTAAATGAAATTTAGGGCCTAAAATCGTTATTTTGTTTCGACAGAAGCACTGACAGTCCAGGCCTAATTATGCAATTTTACATTTTTAACGATAATTCATAATTAAAGTGATATTTTTTGAATCTTCTTATGCTACAGGTTCTGTCAACGAATGCCACATTCTAAATATTTCTACATCACAACAAAAGGGATGATGTCGTTGACACGATGTATTAAGTAAAAATATATCCTGAAATATCCGTGCGCAACAACTAGGCCTGTTATTGGTAATATTAAACTCAACTAAACCAGTTTCACGTAATATCTAATATATAACATGGCGCTATTATATCCAAGGTTGAACTGTGATATTTAATGTGTTTACTATGCCCGTCTCAGTTATATATTATTGAACCTATATGTATAATACCTCTTCTAAAACTGTGGATTTTTATAATTTGGTGTAAATATAGTATATATGTGTAAATTGTACAAAGCCTTCAGTAATTATTGTATTCGTCACGTTGGATCTATACTGTTGTACATATAGGTATCTACCTAAATTACGCGATTTTTCAAACAATATGATATCCTACACATCACGACATATGTACCTACTTGAACTGTGCAATACATACCAGTCCTTTTCAATTTTTCCCGATTGTGCAATGAGTCCCTAAGCTGATCTATTTTGCTCAACGTTTTAATTCTACACACGCAAATATCTAAATTGTTTTCTAGTTGAAGGTCTGTGTTAAAGAATCAGCCCTCACCTTCGCGACATACATAAGTCATCGAGTTTTATTTGAATGCTCTGTTCGCAATCACACATAAATTATTGCTTTTCGTACACATGCTATTTAACATATAATGAATATACATAGGAACCGATAAAGAAGTTTGTGCTTTCATATTTTACTATGTACAGTAAGTATTCTTTTCGAAATGTCATAATTCTAGTTACCAACACTTTTTTACGATAATATATAAATCCTTTCTTCGTTACAACGTGCCATGTGTCTCTAAAGATTATAATTAAACGAATATATACCTCACTCCAATTTTAATGTAATATGGTGCTCAACACTTTATACTTTTATATAATAATTTTTTAAGTTTATTTTTATTATTTCTGCAACTTTTCTTAGCTAGTAAGAGAGACGAATAAAAATGCATAGGTAATGTAGGTTGTACTTTCATTTGCCCGCTTCTTGCTATTTGCGTCTAACTGCAAAACTGTACCTCAACGCGTGATACTTCATCGCGATCAGAAATAAAAGCTCAATTCAAAATGGGGAAAACTAAAATGGCGCCGCGTTGCATTTCAAATGTGACATCGCCACGTCGTGGAAGCGAAAAAGTTGCAACGACCGAGTCGGCCATTTTAATTTACCCTGTTAAGCAAGCTGAGAAAAACATAAATACCGAAATTTCAGATTTTTTCCCACGGACATGCTGTATCTTTCTGCAACTGTTCAATTATCTTTTCATGGAGAAGCTTCTCTTTTTAAATATTAAATCAAAAAAGTGTCGCAATAGATAAATGCTGAAATAACAGATTTTACAGGACGGCGGACGGATCCGGTCTCAAAGTGGGAGTTCCTGTCTCTGCTGTGAACACATCATCGAACTGAGAAAGCGGGGTTAAAACGCTTAAAGCTACTTCCAATGAGCCATCTAGTAGATTTCATGCGCAGCACCGCTAGTTAACTATAATAACAACAGATGGCCAATGGAACAGCTGAATGCCTCAGTCAATACGCATGTGATCGCTTTTATCGGCAGTCGACAGAACAAAAATCACTTTTCTAATAACGTTTTGCCGCTTATGTCGGCAAAGACTTAAGACAAATATTACCTTTTACATGAAGTTTTGTATCACAGAGTGTTCAATGTTTTTTGTTGACAAAGTGTTTGTGCCACTAATGCATCGATTATGAATCCATGTCCAACTATACCTGTAGAATTGACTTTTTTAAAAGTGTACTGTTCTGTTCGTTTCGTATGTCCGAGGGGAGTGCAATGTGATACGTAATGGCGGGTAAGGCGTTAAGGTGGAAATTAGTGGCCAATCCCACTGGGCCTCAGCCGAGACCTCGTCATGGACACCGGGCTGTGGCCATTAAAGATTTGATGGTTGTATTCGGTGGTGGAAACGAAGGAATTGTTGATGAACTTCATGTTTACAACACAGGTACTTGCCAGGTTTGGATTTGTACCGTAGTAAATATGGCGAGTTTGTTTGTTATTGTTTTGAAATTAATTAAGTTAACCTCTCTCCAACGCTATTCTCAGATGTTTCTTTTCTGTCATTAGTTGAGGAATTTGTAGCGTTTTGTTGGATGATAAAGAAATGTCATTTTGGCTTAGATTTGTTTAGTCTAGAAACAAACATGGCGGCCGCCGATTGAAATATGTGCAGACGTTCACCTACTTTTATGTTAGTTTTCTTCGTTATTCTATCAATAGTCAGTTACCATTAGGTCATGCATGGTTGTTTATTGCTACTTCCTTCTTCACGACCCCTGAATTTGTTGATAAATCCTTTGTGGCTGAATGAATTCTATTAAAAATCTCTTATTTCGTCGACTGCGCTTGTGGTTTCACCACGCTTGTGGTGTCCAATTGTATTCCCGCATTTTTCCAGTCTCATTTAGACGCCAAATTTAAACTAGTATATGTCATTAAATAGAATAGCAATTGCTGAATTTGTAAATAAATTTGTTTTAATTAATTTCATTCACGTAATTTTGTTTATAAAATGAAAATGTATTAATAAAACCATACAATTATAATACCTTGTGTATTTGTGAATTTTTAACACTTTGCATTCTCTTTGTCCTTGTTGTTAAAATTTGTGTAAATCTCAGAGAATCATCTTGTTGAAGGTAAAATTGAAAAATTTTGCCATCATTTTACTCATCTTGTATCCCCTATGGTCATCTGTCCATTTTTGGCAACCTGTATATTGAGATTTTACAAACTACTATGTTTTATTAACTTGTTTTAGCTACCAATCAATGGTTTGTTCCTGTTACCAAAGGAGATGTACCCCCGGGATGTGCTGCTTATGGATTTGTTGTTGAAGGCACTAGGTTGTTAGTGTTTGGTGGCATGGTAGAATATGGAAAATATAGTAATGAATTATATGAGTTACAGGTAAGTGGATAAATAAAAAATATTTATTGCATTAGTTATTATAGTAGCAGTTAATCAAGAATTGATGCACTTATGTTTATGATAATAGTTTTAGTTCAACATAAGTTTATTATTGAAGCCTACAATCCTAAATCATATAAATAAATTTATAACATTTTGTTGCAATAGCACACATATTTATTATCTTGCAGACTTCATCAAACACTTAAAACTATTCAAAAACCAAACATTACATACTGACGATAAAATAAACTTTGTCCACCCTATAAAGTGTTGCTATTTCTTATAGAAATTTGAACCGTTTTTCAATATTGTATAGCTTGTTAAATTTTAAAGTGTTTTCTCCAGCTGTTTACTTAATTTCAATCTTTTTTCGAAAGGTAATAAATGAGTTTATATTGTGGATGTCTATTTAAATGAGATTTGTGGTGCTAAGGCAGAACTCAATGTGTCATTTAATAAAGCCCAACAATATGTTGGGTTTTACCATAGGATGTTTTTTAGTTTCAAGGACTTACATTTGCTTTTTATTAATTTGGTAAAAGTTAAATTTATTTTTTTAAGTTACTTCAATTTTAAATGTAAGTTTGGTGATTTATTTTTTGCAGGCGTCAAAATGGGAATGGAAGAAAATAAGCCCCAGAAGCCCAAAGGGTGGTCCCCCACCATGCCCTAGGTTAGGGCATAGTTTTACCATTGTAAATAGTAAGGTATATTTATTTGGTGGTCTTGCCAATGATAGTGAAGATCCCAAAAACAATGTACCCAGGTATTTTTACATTTGGTCCTATTTAAAAAAATATTTTTGAGCTTTGTTTTTTAGATATTTAAATGATTTATATACGTTAGATATTAAAACTAACCCTATGCAATGGGATATACCATTAACTCATGGTCCATCACCTCCTCCAAGAGAATCTCATACAGGGTTAGCTTATGTGGATAAAAAACGTTTTAAGTCATTCTTAGTAATATATGGTGGTATGAGCGGATGTCGACTAGGCGATTTATGGTTTTTAGACACGGAAAATATGACCTGGAGTAAACCAATCGTGTCGGGAGTTACACCTCTACCTCGGTAAGTTAAAAAAATTGCCTAAAAATAATTTTAGCGCATGATGGGAAATCATAATTTAACAATTAGAAATCTTATTTTCAGATCTCTTCATACATCAACTCTTATCGGACATCGAATGTTTGTATTTGGGGGATGGGTGCCGGTAGTAGCGGACGAGGGAAAGTTAGCAATAAATGAAAAAGAGTGGAAATGTACTAGCACAATGGCGTGCCTTAATTTAGAAACAATGAATTGGGAGGACTTAAATATTCATAGCGAAAACGAACAGACAGTGCCGTGCGCTAGGGCGGGACATTGCGCCGTAGGTATAAGTACTAGGTTATACATTTGGTCCGGGCGAGACGGTTATAGAAAAGCGTGGAAGAATCAAGTGTGTTGTAAAGATTTATGGTATTTAGAAGTAGATAGACCGCCAGCTCCAAGTCGCGTGTCTCTAGTTAAAGCGGGAACACATTCGCTTGAAGTTAACTGGACCGGGTCACCATCAGTTCAAACGTACGTTTTACAAATCCAAAAGTATGATTTGCCTCCAACGGTAGGGCAAACCCCCAAATCTGTTAGTCAGGCTAGCACTCCGCTGATTATTAGTTCTCCCAAAGCTTCACAATCAGTTCCAGGAAGTCCTCCAGCCATTCCCCTTCAGCAATCCAAAATTTGGCCAAACCCCATTTCAAGTCCCACTAAAGTGAAGGCTCGCCCTCCCCTGAAAGCAACTGCTGCCCCCTTGAATTCTAGTTTGCAACCCGTACAAGTAACTACAGTTAGTACCATCTCGACCGTTGCTACCGATACTGGCAAAACAGTCCAACAAACACAGACCACAACAGGACAAATGTCTGGAATCCAAGCTCTGGCAGCAGCTGCTGCAGTAACCCAGAAGATTTCTCTATCTCAACCAACTCAAATAAAATTAGCCAATCCTGTAAGAGTTCAAGGCGCTCAAGGAGCGACTATGATCAAAACTGCCTCACCTCAATTGGCTGGAAAACAAGTGTTGGTGAGGCAAGGCGCAAACATTATTCAAAAACCCGGAGGTGTCCAACAACAAGTGGTGACTTTGGTCAAAACCAGTACAGGAATGACCCTGGCTGCGTTACCCAAGACAGGCAATGTCGTTCAAAGTAAAACGCCAACCCAAGTGCTTTCCCCTCAAACAAAAAATACAATCGTGAAGATTTTGCCAGGTAACACTGGAGGAAACAAAGTATTGACCACTCTGAAGACAATTCCTTCAAACATGATTCAAATGAATAAAGCAACTGGAAAATTGGTGTTATCGAAAAGTGCGGCTGGTCAAATCTCGGCGCTCGGTAATCAACAAGTGATCATGGTTAGCTCAACGGGTGGGATTAAGAACATGCAAACTTTGACTAACGCACAATCTGTGAACATGTCTTTAGTTAAGACTAATACAGTCAATACCACTCCAGTCGTGACTGCTTCGTCGTTGCAGAATATCCAAGGAGTGAAAATCGCTAAACCTATCACGATTTCCATGCCCATGCAAATGGTAGGGTCGCCGAAAACTGTTACGTTGCCTAAAAATACAGTAAGTACTTCCATATTCTTATTTACAAATAGTTCGGTTTTACTTTGGAAATATTTCTTAGAGTATTTATTCCCCTTTAGTGAAAATTGAGGATATTGGTGGTGAATATAAAGTGACATTTGCCATTAACAATATTTTATGTATCTTTTAGAAACAAGTAATGATTGGAGGCAAACAGCTAACTGTGCAAATGGCATCAGGTACGAATAAAACATTAACTGTCGTTCAACCCTCTCAAATAAGCGGAATCGGCAAGATTGTTAGACTTCCCTCAACACAAACAGTTACCAACAATGCCGATCAACCCAAACTAATGGTTGTTCAGAGACCAAAACAGCCTACCACACAACCATCAGCCACATTAGGTAACGTTGATTAATAACAAACTGATTTGATCACAAAGTGTTGACGTTTTGAACTTTTGCTACATAATGATCGGATCTATTGTCATTCTTGATTTAAGATACCTTCAATAATGCTCATATATGATGAAAAAATACTTGGTCTCTTTTAGCATCTTCCTCATTTGAGGGTCCTGCTACAACGGATGCTGCGCTCGCCGCTTTAGCAGCTGAAGCTGGGCTTATCGTTCCAGAAGAATCGGATAAACAAGCCGAAGACACGGTCTCTGATGTCTCGAAAGATGAAGGTGTAATGGCTGTACCTGAAATCGAGTCCGATGAGCAGCCGATCGTTATTCAGGAAACGGCAGAGGTGTCGGAAGCCTCCATTGGAGGTTTACTGGGAGGAGCTTCATTTTCAAAATTATCTCTAAAAGGAGGTTGCAGTTTACCCCCAGAAAGCTATCGATATAGCAAACTGGGCTTGAAAGGAGGTAGCAAAGATGAAGAAAACGTTAAGTCGCCTACTACTACTGCAGAAGCTGATTCGACGCAAAGTGTGAATGGATTATCTAAGCAGAAGGAAGAATTGCCTGAAGGTGTGAGTGAAGAAGGTAAATAATTTTTAAGGTGATTTAAAAATGCAAACCAACTATGAAATCACCATATAGCAATGGACCTGGACCAAATGGACATCTGTCCCGATATCAAAGGCGAACCCGAATCCGAAATCGCCAATATCAAACAGGAAGATCAGGACCAACCAATTGGCATATTCCCGACTGCGGTTAGTGATACCTCACTTGATCTGGATCTTAAGTCTGAAGATCTGGACAGTGGATTCAATTCCTCAATTACATCAAACCAATTGACCGAGCCTAAGCATGCTGAAGAAACCGAAGAAAATGGTGATGAAGAGGGTCAAGAAGACGAGGACATGACAAACAGCACTGAAGATCCGCTAGCGGCATTGGCGTCTGCTGCTTTGGATGCGTCGAAAGACAACGACAAGACTGACTTCAATGGTGCCCTGCAGGAGCCTTTAAAAGTAAGCATTTCATTTCTATATTGTTTAGGGGAATATCGTGATAGCATTTACAATTAACTAGCAGTATGATACAATTTCTAGTTTTTTTTTCTTTCAAACTATCCATTAAAAACATATCGAGCGATGATTAATTTTCAAATATAATGAAATATTTGTATATATTCAGGGTACTTGGTACACAGTCGGCTTTATAAAAGGCACAAGTTACGATGTACAGAACTATTATCTAATGTCCGGTACAGATGATTTAACCGTTGACGATCTTCCGGACTTGTCAAATTTCCCAAGAATTAGCTTGGAGCCCGGCACCGCTTACAAATATCGTGTCGCTGGCATCAACACGGTTGGTCGAGGGGAATGGAGCGAAGTATGTTTTCGTATATTGGAACATTGAACAGGGAAATTCAAGAGTTTTTCCTTATTTTCCAGGTTTCTGCTTTTAAAACATGCGTTCCTGGTTTCCCCGGAGCGCCATCCGCAATAAAAATAGCAAAAGCAAACGATGGTGCCCATTTGTCGTGGGAACCCCCAGGTTCCAACCCGCAAGAGATACTCGAGTATTCGGTATATTTAGCAGTCAAAGGAAAGGTAACGGAGCCGCGATTTTGCATCCTATTGATTCGATAATAAAATGATATTTGCAGGAAAAATCCGTGGGAAATGCGCCACCACAGCTTGCCTTTGTACGCGTATATTGCGGCCCCAGTAATCAGTGCGTAGTTGGAAATGTGTCTTTACAAGCAGCACATATTGACACCTCTACAAAGGCAGCCATAATATTCCGTATAGCCGCCAAAAATGACAAAGGATATGGACCTGCGACGCAAGTCAGGTGGCTGCAAGGTTAGTTAGATTCTTTATATTGAACAGGGTAAACCAAATTAAACCCTTTTGAAAGTAAAGTCGTATTTCTAGCCAAGATAGAAAAAGACTGGCTTTATTGTAGGTATGATGTAAAATTACCTGCATTTTCAAAAATGCACGTTTTTATATTTAATCGAATTTGTATCTATGTTGAAAAATAAGTTTTCCATAAACCGGGATGGGAAGAAAATGATTCGTGTTCCGAGTTAATTCACCATGACTTCTACCAAAACTAAAATCCGTATAAGTGTAGGTTTGTTCGAAGTATAAGATTTTAAAATCAGTATCACTAACCTTTTTGATGCACTGTAAACCACACAATTAATAATAGAATTAATCATTTGGTAATCCTGAATAAGTTGCATATCAATAACATTTCAATTGATTTTGAATTAACCGGATAGAAATGCGTGGGGTGCAAAAATACTTTGAAATGATCTCGTTCCGTGATCATATTTGATCAGTCTATAGATATCAGATGGATACTGTTGAATCAATATTTTGAAAATCAAACATTCATAATTTTAGAAATTATCATGTGCCTTCGGATGTACCCATCACATTGATTGAGGTTTTTTTAATTTGCTTTTTAGATACCGGTGTACAAAATAAACCAACAAAAAGATTACCAGAAACCACTCCAGGAGGTATAAAGAAAATGAAATTGCAAGATGAAATGTGAAACTTCGGTTTGTGTTTAATGTATGCAAAGTAGCATAAATATCATATGCAGCATGTACATGAAGTATTGAAACATACATTTGGGAAAATCACCCGAGGTCTTAATGTAAAAATATTACTTGTTATGTAGAGCGGAACTAGCAACTATAATTTTTCATATGATAACTGCCATTTGTATTTTACACGTAATATATGGGTAAGGGAGTGATAATAATATTCTATAAAACCCAAAGAAAGACTGTCGAGTGGGCTGCAAATAGTCATATGAAAAATTATGAGATGTTAGCCCTTCGAATACTTGCATAGCATACATTGATAAATTATTAAAGTTTCACACTAGCTCACTATTTTAGGCGTTTTGTTGATTTTTTTTATTGAAATTGGGATCGACTGACTATTTACCCTTGATCTATCTATACTTTAGAATATGCCTTGGAAAGTTAACACGTGTTTACTATTTTCATGTTCAAAATCTTCCCTGTGCATGCTGTATATCCACGTATTATACATAAATACATATATTTATATATATATATATATATATATATATATATATGTGTGCGTGTGTGTGTGTATATAATATATATATCATATTTTATATGTATATTATATATAGGTATATATGTGTATATAAATATATATATATGTATATATATATATAATTATATATATATATATGTATATAAATATAAAACTAGCCAAGGATGCATGAGTGATTATGTTTTCTGTCTATTAGAATAAGTACTCTCTTCGGAGCTTTTTTAAGTTTGGCATGTAATGTGTACCTTTGTTGGTGAAATAGAGAGAAGTCAATCTAATTTCCTTCAAAGATGTTGGTTCTTCATTTATTTTGCTATAATACTAGTAATAACGGTCAATGTGTAAGTATTTTACTAGAGAAATGAGTTGAGTGATAATTGTGTTGCAATCTGAATGCACACAGAACCACTTAACATTGGAGAAATGTATGCGTCATGCCTCGTGTCCTGCATGTTCGGAAACAAACGAATAACACAGGATTGTAATTTTTGCATTTTTCCCTTTTACAGCTTTCTAGAAATGTTTTTGAATGGCGATAGTGAATACTAGAGTATATATTGAAGATATAAAAGCCTTAAAGGAGGTGATACACTTAGAATTGCCCCTAGGAAATGGACGTTCCTCAAATGATTTATTTTCCGCCATTATTTCAATTTCGTTCAGTAATATTATCGGGGATTGTAAACACGTGAGCAAATGCTCCAAGAACATCGTAATTTCTTTCGTTGGATATTTTAAGTTAGGTGCCACAAAAAATCATCAGGAATATTGTGATTTTTCAAGTTATTTGAAAAGACTAACGGCATAGAGCTTGTAAAGCTATTTATACTCTAAAAATTTCAGTGAAATATCTCATAAAATGTAAGAGCCATAAACAAAATATCAAACAAAAAATTTGAAGTTGCGAGGTTCGTTCTTGTTCTGTTCCATATTTGCGAACTTCAATTCAATCGGAAGAGAAAAGTAAGAATCCCATGCTAACTCCATGACACAGTTTTGTGGCCTAAGCTGTAGCTCTTGGTAGCGATGACGAACACTGCACGGGCCAAAAATTGGAGGTCCGGCCACGCAAGTAGATATCATTAACGCGTAGGACGAGAAGTGTTTATTAACTATTTGTATCCGGTGTTAGTAATGTGTTGCTGTAACTGACGTAAACAGGGAAATCTATAGCTATACATCGCTACTAGTTAGCTACAAAAATGACCATAAATGCATTTTTTGCGAATAGACGTTCAATAATAGTCATATCACTCCATGGTACCTCGGCTATTTGATGTATCTGATGGTAACGATTGTGTTTATCTCGTACTCCTTCCTCTATATCTCAATCAGATCATTTTGACGGCTTTTATGGTCATGTGAACGAACTATGACCAAATAGGTGGGGTGAGTCATAGTAAAAATGACATGCGTCTGAGTCTTCACGAGATGGCGGTAAGTACCCTTTGTTCCATTCCAGTGGATTATTAGCTCTGTTTATTTACCAGGAAACCGTCAGTGGCAGCCCATGGTCATTGAGGCCACCACAAAAATATATATATCGTACGTACGTAACGTAACATAAATAAAATAATTCATAATTCTAAATTACAAGTAAGCGAATTGCTTATTTTAAAAATGCTAATCGCATAGCAATAACACAACCATCAAGTATGCCGACAACTTAACATTTTACGTGTACTTGCCCGTATGTAGTTAATTCGTACATTCAAGTAAAATAATTGAAAAAAAGAACGTCAAAGTGCATCATTAACGTTCAATTTTACATAGATTAAGCAAATGTGTTAATAGTTAATCAAGGAAAAAGCGGGTCAATAAAGCACGATTTCCCAAGAAAGCAGTTCCGAATTATGACGTCAATATTTTCCAACGTTCATCATCGCCTTGGTTACCACTGCCTAGTACGGCTTTGTTCTCGCAATTTAGAGAAATGGGTTGGTTATATTATTTACGTTTTAAATAATCTATGGATTTAAAGATTTGTAAAACATACACAGCATTTTTGTTCTTAAGTTTTTAAATGGGGGGGGGGGGGGGGGGGATGATTGTCATTGCTAGAGACGTGTCTTATGTGTAATCCTTAAATGTATTAGTGGACTCTTCGATTCGTTTGTTATTTCCCTCACTTAACTTAGATGCTTCACACGCATGTCCCACTTAGACCACCAGTTTTTAATGGAGAAGTAGACTTTAGTAGAAATAGTTACATAGAAACTGTGTTTATTAAATTTGAAATTCATACCAATATCGATCTTTTAAGGATTTTAATTACATTCAATCAAATTTCAAATCATTCGTAAATATTGTTGGTTGTAATTTGACCAACAAAGGTATTTAAATATTGAGTGTAAATGAATTAGTTTTTGTTTTTGTAAAAATTAAGAGACATATATCAATTGTCATTGGACTTATTGGGGGATTTTTCCAGTGTCGTAGTTTGTTATACGTTATTATTTGAGGTATAATTATAGCGTTCAACGCTCATTTTGCACTATGTCGTGCCAACTTGGGCCATCTAGATTGTGACATAGTTTCACAGATTTGTCGAATGAAAATGTTAAAAGATGTATCGCGCGAATCTTAATTCCGTAATAAATATGTTAATTG
Organism: Euwallacea similis; assembly: GCF_039881205.1. Classification (NCBI taxonomy): domain Eukaryota; kingdom Metazoa; phylum Arthropoda; class Insecta; order Coleoptera; family Curculionidae; genus Euwallacea; species Euwallacea similis. The sequence continues at coordinate 1,370,311 of NC_089616.1, forward strand.
AACGAAGTACATATATCTTTTTAGATGATTAAAGAAAATTTGGTAAAAAGTCCATAATGGTTATTTTTGTCGACTTACATGTGCATATTAAGATAGTGTATATAGGTAATTTCAGAAAATAGTTTTTACTTATAAGATTCTTTATTATTTTTATTTTATACTCTATTTAGTGGTTTCAGCTAATTATATTTTATATCAATCATTGCAAGCGAAATATGTTCATTACATTTTATTTATATTGGTTCGCCATTGAATTATTTGCCTATTTTAAAAATAAATGATATGCGAAAAAATGTATGTTATTTCTTTTTTAAATAGCTTTAAAAACCTTTTAAAAGTCTCCTACATACAATTCGCGTAAACGGGTCAGAAATCTATTTTTCCGTCCCTCATGTCCCTATTGGCAGTGGATTCTTTTAATGTGCTATTTAAACAGAAAAACATCAGTCCGCCAAAATGTTCAAAAATATCAACCAAAGCTATTAAAAAGCATTATGAAAGTTTAAAAATAACGGGAAATACCAAATGAAAGGTATTTTTCTTTACACTAAATGATGTTAAGAAAACTTTTCTTTCGATATCCGTAAAACTCGGTGTTCCAAACACAGTAAAGCTCCGCTAATGTGAACCCCCTGTAACCCGGATGTCCTTGTAGTCCGGACAAAATTGAAAAAATGTAAATTTCTATTATGTGCCTTGTAGTCCGGATCCACCAAGGTTCCCCTAATCCGGACTGCACGTGGATAGCGCAAGGAATCCCCGACTATGAACTGAGAGAATGATGGGAAATCTCTGAATTAGTTATGTCTAGTGGTAAGAAGCATCGCTCCAAAAAGGCTTCATAAAACGTTAATTCTACTAAACTATCAAAAATAAACAGAATATTTCGCATTCAATGGACAGAGGAGAATTACATGAAATAAAGCATGGCCACGCTTAAAGTGCTTCACCAGCGTAGAATGGAGGTTAAACAGGAATGTATTCGCCAAACAAAAATTTTTGATTGTTTGAAATAATGTTTAAACAATGTCGTTATATATATATTTTTTAACTAAACCTATTACATATGCTTAAACCACATAATTTGCCATCATTTTACCTTTCATTGCATATTACATATTTTAATTTGACTCCAAAATCCGGACGACTCCGAGATCTGGCTCGGATCGGTTTTAATTGATCCAAATTAGCAGAGCTTTACTGTATTCCGAAGTGTAGTTTTTAAGTTAATACAAACTCTCATTTTGCGTTTCGAAAAACAGAAACAGTTTTTAAGTGAATTTTTCAAACTTAGTAATAAGTCACTTAGTAATCACGAGACGAATGAATCTCGTTGGAACTAAAATCAAACAATATGTGTAGAAAAACGCTATTTAATATTATATAAAATTAAAATTCATATAGGAATTAGGCAGGAATTTACGGTACTTTGAACTTTAAATTACGGAGAGCTTCGATCGGTGGTCTCAGACTTCCTTGTCGAAGGTTGGTTCCTTTTCGGCGGAGGCTGTAAAGGAAATAATCGTTCTGAGGTGGTGCAGTAAGAATGTCCGTGCGATTCTTCGATCGTTGTCGTCACGGTACTGTTACTAATAGACGGAACGAATTGTTCTGGCATCCAGTCGAACGAAAAAACTCTTTCTGAATGCATGGTAGGAGTAGCAGTGGGAGTGGGAGGAGTACTCCCTACGCACGGGCTTAAATCTTGATGGTACAAATCTGGAACCTTCTGTAGATTATCAGACCAGGGAGGACTGGGATTCCACTGATCTATTGGCACCTCGTGCAAATCGACTTTCAGCAGGGTTCTTGAGTGATCGGAAAGGCGCGAAACGACTAGGAGACCCTCTCCCTCATCAATATCTGCTTCAGTTATCCCTTCAGGCTGCAAGTTCTTTATCTCCTTGGGCTTCCGCTTACTATTGCTATAGTCTACAGGTTCGGATTCGGCCGACCTATGAAGATGTTGCCCTTGTTGTCCTTGGGTAGTCGTGCTAGTGTTTGTCGTCCTTTGCGTATGTAGAGACACGGGCATAGTCGATAAGTGAGAGTAAGTCGTTATATCCGAGTTTCTAATCCCAGACATTCCATGACCTCTATGCTCTGAGTAATACAACAACCTGCTTGGATGAGTTGCATCATAAGCCAATCCATAATGAATCTTGTTTTGCACTGCATAGTAGTGATACAGCCATCCATTGCTTCGCATTACTGAAGCTTGAGCCTCAGAAAGCACTTGATTAGTGCACACAATTACTGGCTGTTGATTACTTTCAGAACTCTCTCTGACTTGCAAGACACAATGCATCCAAATCCATTCTCCGGAATGTCGTTGAATTTGCGCTAGGAGAATGCAGGACCGTTCCTGTTCCGACTGAGTTACTGCAACAGAAATTCAAAAGTGGCACACTCGCGGTTGTCGTGCAGGGGTCAGCATGTACTTACTGAGCCTATGTTTTGTCTGAGCTTCACGAATGCAGTCCCAGTGCAAAAGCCGATACCAGGAAACACCTTCAAGCTCACTTCTAGGATAACCCAGATAGAACTCGCCACTGAAATACGATTGTTTGAGTACCGGCTGATGGACCTCATCAAGGCGAGTATGTATTTTGCTTACTTAATATCTAAATGTATAAATTTCATATCCATGGAATGAATTGACGTGAATACATTGGTGGCACCTTGAACAACACATTCTCTGGTTTCAGGCATAGCAACCGGTGTACAGGTTGCCAGAAAAACTGGCTCGTTTCTGCTGCATAGAGGCAAAAAAGAAATATAACGTCCTTGCACCAACACGACCTAAAAAAACAAATTGTAAATTGAATATAGTACGCCATTGGTTTTTGCTTGATCCTGAAAATGGGGGTTTATTAATCAATAATATTTTATTTTTATTTTTATTGAAGTTTGAACGTGATTATAAGTACGTATTAGGCATGGGGACTTTGGACAAGAGAGAGGAAACTCACTTTCTGATCCCCAAACCTCATCTGCCTCCTGGCATTCCTTGAAACGTTCATTCTACACAAAAACAGCCTGGTTTCATGCTCGGCATTATTGTTACTGCCTGTATTTACTGGCCTACCAAGTTCGCACTGAATAGCTTGGTGATCCTGTTTATCGATAATATCATATACGCTGTCCCCATGGATAAGCAAGTCCTCCTGAAACGACACTCGGTATAGTATAAGTACAGGATTGATAAAAAAATGCTACGACAAAGTGTAAATACAGGGTGTCCCGTAAGTCAACGGTACCTCTTGAAGGGTGGATGGGCCAACTTAAAATAAGCCGATTTAACTAAACTTGCGTCAGTCCAAAAATTGATAATAACCGAGATACAGGGTGTCAAAAGGTGAAAAGATAAATAACATTTTATTTAATACGTCTTCACTGCTTCGAACTAATTTCATGAAATTTTGTATTCGGGAATTTCTTAAGACGATAAATTCAAATTTATCAACGATTAATAATAAATAATTAATTAATAGACAATAAATTTGCATGCATCATCAGCTTTAAATGCTTTTTTCTCGGAAACCGTTTCTTCTAGCGACTTCAATAAGGTATACCTTTTTTAAGCAGAAAAGGTGAGAGAAAAGATTTATCTAATCCAAAATGACATACACCGTGGCACAAAAAAGTTTTGGCAGTTTAAATGAGTCCTAATGACCGCCTTTGGTGCCCTACAGAAGGTACACCGAATTCATCGATAAATTTGAATTTATCATGTCAAGAAAGTCCCGATTACAAAATTTCGTGAAATTAGTTCGAAATAGTGGAGAAAGAAGATGTGATTTATTTTTCCACCTTTGACACCCTGTATCTCGGATACTAACTTTTGGACTAAGGCAAGTTTAGTTAAATGGACTTATTTTCAGTTTCCACCCTTCAAGGGATATCGTTGACTTTCGGGACACCCTGTATAAGTATTCAAGTTGGTTTGTGAATGGCTTAGCGGGATATTTTTGGGGTGAAAGTATTAGCAGGGTAAAAGGAAAAGTTTCTTCGTGTGATTCCTGGTGGATTTTTTTGTAGTTGTCGAAATGCTTCTTGCTCTTCTATTCTGTAACAACCGGTGAGAGTCTCACCACATTTATAGAATACTGGATGTTGCATGAAACGAGCGGTTTTATGCTCCAACTGCCCTGAGGGGCTTTAGAGTTTAAGATATAAAAAAGCCAAAATGATAAACGCGACCCACAACATATCAATCTCGCAGCGTTCTTTTCGCTATTCTCTGTAGAATCAGGCCCCCGGGATCTTATTTCCTTATGTGCATATGCTGCCAGGGAGTTATCGCGTGCCTCTACCCAAAAATTGATAATAAGCGACATACAGGGTTGCGAATTTGCGCGCCAAGAAAGCCCTGAAGAACCCCGTTGGTCTATAACTACAAATATTGGGAGATAGCTCACCTTTACAACACTCACCATGGAATGACCCAGGTACTCGGCAGCATTATCGGATATGTACAATAGTTTTCCATTCTGCGTCATCATTATTAGGAACCCACTCAATGCCTGTAACAATTGAAATAAGGATTAAAGAACGTTTCCTCGGCGCATCTTGCGAAAATTAACAAAAATAGTAGACCCGAAACGAATTTATGCTAACACACACGTGTGTTAGAAATCACCAGCCTGAACTAACACACACGTGAGTTAGAAATGATTAACGAACTGTGAACGTAGCGTAATGAACCATTCTGGCGCATTACATGGCGGTTCACTATTGTATGAGTTAATTAGGTTCCACCGATGACTTCTTTATATACTGTGTGTCTCCAAAACAGCATAAACATGACAATAATGCTCAATAAAGTGTCAAAAGCATCGACTAGCCGGCCATTATGAAAGCGATTATGCGCAAATCTCCGAAGATGAAGCAGCGAAGGGTATCTTCCGGGTCACCTGGGGGTTTCAGATTCCATTCCCAGTCGGATAGTCTTTTTTATTTTTACCCCAAAATCCACAATTGGTGGGAAAAATCTTGTCGCTAAAACTCGCACATTTAGAGATGATTAATAACCCGAACTCGCTCATTAACGCGCTCGCTTTGCTCAGGCGGTAAACTGTCGCGGTTATTAATCGCCTTTATTAATACACCTGTTGATTGCATAACTATTCTCGAAAGTCTGTGTATCGGTAATACGACTAAATCCCACTTCCCGAGTGTTGAGGAATAAAATGTTCGCCGTGTAAATATTTATGTAAATATGGCAATAAGCAATAATGAAATATAGGCACAGTTTCTTTCTCAGCGTTGCTGAGAAGTATCGCGAGAATATTTGACCATATTTAAATCAGGCCTCGTATATTCCGATATTGTACCAAAAGAACCGGACAAAAAGGTTCGATTGTTCCTCTTGAACGAGATGACTAAGTGCACAGATTTGTGGTTTCTCTGTCTCCTTCTACGTTCATATTTTTCATCTTTGTTTGAACAACCGAACTTGTAATAAATTGTTGCAAACCTCGAGTTTTGTCCCTCGGCAGTGACCTATTCATCTCTCTTATTAAGGGAAAAATCCCGCCGAAGAGTGTGGTTTAAACCACACTAACGATACGTGATTGTTCTTGAGGGGGTTGGATCGGTCCTCAATCAATTAAACGTCATCAAGCAAGCGTGGCGACGTTCGATTGTCTCCGACGCGCCTCCTTGATAAAAGAATTGATTAAACTCTCACGCCGATCGGTGGAAACTTTGAAAAACCTGAAGGGCTTAGCACCAACCCAGTTTTGCCCAAGAACTAATAAATTTCAACTTCGATAGAGAGCGGAAGAAATACACGTCTGATTTGCATCGACCTAACTGTACGTTTTTAAAATATGCAAGAGGTCAATTTGGAATGACGCCATAAAGTTTCGAAAACAAAATCAAGTTGCGGGTTAAAACCGGGTACTTTTAGATAACATGTTGGCGATGGGTTAGATCACCTAACGCGCAGGTAATTTGGGCTATATACACATACATTGCCGTATTTAATGACAGGCTATATTCCTGATGAGGAGCGGTAGATATTGCGGGCGTCTCTTCGTGGGAAAGTAGCCGGCGTATCTCAGAGCTTGAGGTCACGCGCTGACCCGGGCAGCCCAAGCCTCTTACCCCCCGCGGCCCCCAATATAGATCCTCAGAGTGCCCTGAACTAGTGCGAGATCGAAAGAACTGCTGGTACAGCCACAGCAGAAAATGCAACGTTGCCGAATGGCCGCACTAGTGAAACTGGTATGGCACATTCTAAAATCAAAAATACTTGACCCGACAATCGATTTTTTACTGTTAAGATTTCGCATAAAATGGTTTACAACTAGGGGGGGCCCATAAATTCGCCCCGGTGCTGTCCCGCCCGTCAGTCATTGCGACGATGCTGCGGGCGCTTTGAAGACACAAATCCGATAAAACCAAATTTAACATCATCCATGAGAGGTGCTTCAATATGTGTGCAATAAGTGAACCATTTCCTCATCAGCGTTATCTTTCATCTTTATTATTATCTTGCCATCTCATAATAAACTCAACGGCGAAACAATGTAACGTGCAAGCCGATGAATTAAACACTGACTCGATATTAACATATTTTTATAAGTGATTAATTCGCTATAAAACAGGATGCATGGCAACATTTAAATGTGCTAACACTGCACCAAAGAAGCGAAAGCCAATTCTTATGACCTTTGACTATGTTTGCTCTTATTCCTGCATTCGTGAACCCACGTAATGATTGTTGGCCAACGAGAAATCGTCTATTGAAGCAGTTAATATACCTTTTATTAAAGACCTTGTTCGACCAAAATGTTTGCTACTTAAACCAAGCTGCAGACGAACTTGGTTGATGGCGTTTTATTAAAATCGTCGATTTTGCCCGGTTATTCGGGCCAAAACCAAAATCGAAGAACGCGAAGTCTGCGATCTTTACGCGTATACGCCCACGCCCATTATTTCAATTCTAAAATGCTAAGCAATGCTCAAAATCCTAATCAAACCATAAATCATTCGCAGACAAAGAAATGCGCAGGGACTCAAGAAAATCCAATAATAATTTATTAGCTGGAAACCGCAAGGTGTATACCCGCTCTGGAGATGGTACATTGGTATGTTTGTTTTTTGGTTGTAACGGCAGGTTGAGCGCACTGTTGCTACTAGCGACCGGTGTGTCAATTGACAGCTTCCAAGAATTGGTTTAAGTGTTGGCAGTACTGTCGATGCACGTCGGGATGCTCAATTGTCGACGGTGACGACAAACTTGCCTGAACCTCGTTTGTTTGGTAGCGCGAACTTATCAAATTGCGTCATTTTGACGTTACTCGAACTATGACGTCTAGAGTTCTTAGCAGTTACACGAAAGTGGGCGCGACGAGGAAATGGCCAAAACGCCAAAAATTCCATTGGGTTAAGAACGAAAATCCCTCAAGATCGATTAAACGTTTAAGCCACCTCGATTTTTTTGAAACTTTAGCGTCAATTTACCAAAGAAAAAACCGATAATGCCTGACGTAAGTTGGTTAAGATAACTCACCTTGGAGAATCCTACATTGGGCGTTGGAACTTGCAGTCCGATGCAGTGGTACTTAAAGGCTGCAACAAAATAACGCAAAAATAAATAAAATAATAAAACGACGGGAAAGATTCTCGGTGCTATGTACACAGAGTGATTCAGAAATAAGGGAGCCGCTCCGAAGGTACAGGGTGTTGCACCATTTCGGAACTGTTTGACGCTGCCGTGTGGTAAGTAATTTTCGCGTACTGGCCCATTGGTAGATGGACCGGGGGGAACGCGGGGACTTGAAATTGAAAATCAACTCTTAAATCGATTTTAAGTCCCCTGAAAAATGCAAGTGGGAGCCACACTTTTTACGTTTACCGAGCAAGAGCGTTTCGAAGCATTTAATCGCCGATCAAATCAATAATAGATATTCTCGGATTCGTAGAGAATATTTTAAATCGCATCGATGATCGGTTCCGCCCGGCATTTTATTTAATCTCGTTGGTTACGGAATATCCGAAATTTGTCGTGCTCCAGCTATATTTGAAGGGATTAAACACGCGTATATCTTCTCATATAATAGATTTGTCATAGACACCTTTTTACCGGACAATCCACGAATCGTGCGATATGGGCCATTTTTATAGAAAACCTGTACAGTTTTCGTTACAATGCATTAAAGCTTATAAACTGGTTATACCATATTATTATTTTATTTGAACGAATGACCTCATACTTCCAGTACCCACATTGAAAGTAAGAAATCATAGTCGACGGCTTGTTGCAGCAATTTAGATTCATGTTCATTAAAAAAATTACGCGAATTTCAATATCGAAATGGTGAGTAATAATAATGGATCAGTAGAACTCCGCATTTGTGTGTCCGCAATCCGTTCTCGATTACTTCTCGCCAAAGAGTACCACCCGTTAAGATAGTCAAAATGCCCTTTGATCTAAATTGAAAACCTAACTGAATCGGCATATAAGTACATAAATTATAACCCTCTAGTGTCGGTCAGTTGTGTAAAATACCCTTACCCTCACCCCCTAGACCAAAAAAACCCTTAAACCGCCATCTTCTCAATTATAATTTTTAACTTGAAAACTGGTTTTTCGAAATACCTAAAAAAAATAACACATATATAGAAAACGTTCGCGCATTCGCCGTATTTTTTTGTTACTTCTAACCTAAAAACGATTTTTAAAATTTTAAATTCAAATAACTTTTTTTCGAAATGGGTTGTAGGCCCAGTTTTTTCTTCTCATGATGGGCATTTCTGTGGCAAATCTAAGTGTATATAAAATGTCTCACTTTTTAGGCTGCGCCCTATTGAAAAATGCAAAAAACTCAACTTTTTTGGCACTTTTTTCAATACCGAATTAAGCATTTCGGTTTTTTTGGGAATTTGATGCGTTTTTTTATAATCTAATAGTATTTATTTATCGCGTTTTATTTGCCGTTTCTCGATTTAAATTAAAAGGTTTTTTACGACTTATAAAGACGGTTTTAATAAGACTACGAAATATACAGAATTGAAAAAATGTTCTATTCACAAATAGATATATAAAAAATGCATCAAATGCCCAAAATAGCCGAAATGCTTAATTCAATATTGAAAAAAGTGGCAAAAAAATTGAGTTTTTTGCATTTTTTAATATGGCGCAGCCTCAAAAGTGACACATTTTATATACTCTTACATTTGCCATAAAAATGCCCATCGTTAAAAGAAAAAACTGGACCTGCAGCCCATTCCGAAAAAAAGTTATTCCATTTTGAAATTTAAGAATAGAATTAGCAGGAAAAAACGGAAAAAATGTGGCGAATGCGCGAGAATTTTCCATATGTGTATGATTTTGTTCAGATTTTTCGAAAAACCAATTTTCAAGTTAAAAATTATGTGAGAAGATGGCGGCTTAAGGATTTTTTGTACAACTGGCCGGTATTAGAGAGTTACAACTTATGTACTTTTATGTCCATTCAGTTAGTTTTTCAGTTTAGGTCAAAGGGCATGTTGATTGTCGTAACGGGGGGTACTCTTTAAAATCAAAATGGAATGCAGGGCGGAGGTGTCGGTCTTTTACAGATGCTTAACGAACAAGTGCATTAATGACGTTGAACTTTCCTTTCGAGGAACCACGTGAAGAGATCTGGCCCAGTTGGAGAAGTTCTTAAAATACGATTGAAAAATTTCGAAATTAGTTAAAAGGAAGAATTTCTGCAACTCTCGTGGAGATTCCTGAAAACATCGGAGGAACACAGAAAAATCGAAATCAAGTCACGTATTTTAGGTTCGCGCGATTCCGAAGTATTCAGTGAAATTACCCATTGTTTATTGAATTGGAGCTAGAATATTAAGTCAATCAAAGTCGCTACGATAACCCAATGACAAAAATATCTGCTGATTGGGCTGTCAATTAACCATTCCCCGACATGTATACGTTCCCTGAGAAGCTCCTTATCTGATGCGTCTTTCACATTACAATGAAATATTTATGGAACATTGTTGAATCTGTCTTTTGCCCGTCATTGGGTCCAATCGCAATTTCATCTTCCTTCTTCATCTATCACGTGTCGGCGGAAGATTCACTTCCTTGATTGTGATAAATTTAATATTAATAACATAGTAACACACGGTCGCTCACAAAATGTTTATGTACGCATGCGCGTGCTTGTCGCACTGGAACAAGTGTGACAAGCAACTAGAACCGGAAGAAAGACTTACCTTGTTGAAAGTAGTTAGCTTTCCGAACATATACACAGACTAAGGCCATAAGTTGTAGCTGTGAGAGTCGCTGTCTTGTGGATGGAGGCAATGGTAACAATTCGCGAAGATTAGCTATTTCTGCATTTATCAAATCCCGTCTAAGCTTGCTGGCACCTTTTGTCGATTTGTTGGCATCGAATCTAAAACCACATCATCCATAACATATAGGAGATTCGTTTTTTCAAAATAACCCAAAAACTGCTAGTAGGAGTGATAGAGGCGGCAGTGGCGATAGAGGTAAAAAAAGTATTAAAGGTGGCAGGTCCACCAATTGACCTTTGAGTAATTAAATTTTGTGTCACCTCCGACCGGAACTACTTGAATACGAAACACAATACCCCTCGCCATAACATGCGATAAATTTTATACTTCTAAACCCATTTTTCCAGTTGTAAATAGTTAAATGTTCATTGTTTTTGTTATCTGACTTTAAAACTGCACAAGTTCTTGCCGTGCACGAGATCTGCAATCGCAAAATTGCTTGATAACGTGTACGACCTGTTGATAACAACATGCATTGCGCATTTCGCACGAGTGCTGTTTTTCGCAAGGTCGCCATTTTTGTCTACATCAGATTTTTCTGTGTAGACTTTTTCCTAAACTCAATTTTTTACCCTGCCGTCGTGGCGACGGCTTTCTCGTCATTGTTTCAATTATATCTGAAACACCCTGTACCTATTATACTATATAGCATTTAACGAATGCGATAAAAATTAGCTGCAAATGAACTATCGTAGGTAAATCAGGTGATCGAGGCGGCCATCTTAAATAAATCCCCATCCAACCTTGTGAAGCCAACGTTCTTCGTGTAAATAATAGTAAATATCGTAAACAGCTAAAGAGGAAAGTGTGGGTGCAGTATCAACATAGGCGTAACTATAGCTGGAGGCAGGAGGGGCCAAGCCCCCACATCTTGGTATTTAGCCCCTCTAAACTTATATGGCAAATATTAAAAGATACGTGTTGAATGATTAGATTATGTAGAAGTGAAGCACTAACGATTAATTCCTACCGAAATCCCATAGTACGGCCCTGCATTTATTATTCACATGATGGAAATTTCTATATTTGAAAGCGTCGGAAAATGTTTAAAAAAACCCTCAACGTTGCACAACAAAAGTGCTACAGGGTCGGCAAAAAAAAATATGTTTTTTGATGAAGTTACCAGCCTTTGTATAACAGTAGATAAAGGAATATGATAGTCTGGATCCGTTTCTTGACCCCCTTAAGATTTCAGTTGATTAAAGAATAACGCAGGACTTTCGAAGGCCCAAATTTTGGAATTTGTGCTAGTTATGAATCTATCGAATAGTCTTACTTCGCAGTGCGGTCAAAAACTTTAAATAACTTCGAAACGAATCTGAGCTAGCTAACGACAACATGAGGAATATGAAAATAGTGTTTTAAGATAATAATTCCTGATCTACAGTTCTAAAAATGCAAAAAAGCAGTGTTGTCAGATTTGTAAAGAAATCATGTGAGTTGAAGAATTTTAGACGAAACTTGAGAAGAAATGTTTTTGTGTTTACTTTACACTTTAATAATCTGCAGAAACAATTACCGGACACGTCGCCGATTCCGTTGATTTAAAAATGGTCAACCATTTCACTTTTCCTGCTTTATAGTTATTAACTGCCTGTGCCCAGTACGATTTATTGAAAACTTTTTAAAAGAAGGCAGTTGCGGTCTACAAACATTAATTACTGAGTGTGGTTACCGACGAAGATCGTGCAGGACTTTTTCTCTTTCGAACTGAAAAAAAGTTCCGAAAAATAAATAATCGGAACGAGAACAACCCTGTAGATTTCAGGGCGCAGGTGACATGAGACTTTGCCGTGAGCGTTTCCTTGTGAATAGCGCCAGAAGCCCAGCACTGTCAACGCGGGTAACCCTATACGGGGTGTCCCAAATAAAACGAGTCCAATGGTAGATTTGGCCTTTGTTTGCGCAATGGTCGTACAAATAATTATCGCACATGTTATATTTAACAAAAATTCCTTTAAACTAAATTAAGATTAAAGCGAAATTAGCGTTCTTCAATTGATGGAAATGATTTTAATTCGGTGAGGCTCACAAATAAATGCGGAGCAGTGCCGTTAAATTTAACTGCAATTCTCATGGAAACTTTAAAATAGAGCGTGGACACTGGCTAGATTAATGGTTCCTGTGGAAATTGACTCATGAGAAAAACAAAGTTGCAACTCTTCATCTTCGGATATTGCAGGTACTTTACTAACCAACCATTTTACCATCGTTCCGCGCACAATTTAAGCAAAATAAAAAAACATAAAATCTAATCGAATTAAGAAATTATGCATTTGATTACCGTGTAAACATTCCGGCTTCTCTAAAATATAGTTTTTTCAAAAAACTACACACAGTTAACTTGAAGATACGAAGCACATAGTTTTTCTCGACGAATCCAAACGAGTCATAATGTTTCCAATTTTCCTAAGGAACAGAAAACTAAATCATGTTTGAAGCCGTGCGGGTTGAAGCGTTATTGTGGTACCGCGGTTCCGTATCCTCGATCTCGGTTTTGCGCGGGAGGACTCACGTGTATTTCGGTATTGCGCACGTCCGCGTTTGGGTACCGAGAGTTCAAGAGATGGTAGTCAACTGATTGCCCTTCCTTAGTTATAAGAATAAGGACTGGTACGTCCCCTCCTTCGTATCTTCAATCAACAAAATAGTAACTTACCAAATTTAAAGTAACCAAATTTAGAGGCCACATAGTAGTACCTCTTCTTCGGCCTTTTTTGACCATTAAAACGATGAGCGTGGCGTCTTACTTTGTAACTTAAGCAGAGAGTAACACAAAGCAATGCAAGAATTTTGGGCTACAACTGTGCGTTAATTTAGTGCATCAATTAGTTTTTTTTCTTTTCTTTTCTTCTCCCTTGCAATGCATTATTTATCGAATTCTCAATAATAAGGGATGTCGATACTTCGGAGGTCCGCTGTCTGCATGCATAAGACCATAGCGATGCCACCACCACCATTAAAATGCAAAAAAGGAATTCGCCGAGAGGATCTGCGTTTGCAACCAAGCAGCACCCCAACTGATCGCTCATTTTGGGTACCCGACAGGCTTTTTTTGACCTAATTAACCAGCTAGCGTAGACTCAGGACTTCAAATTTTACTTGTGAGATCTTTAATGGCGGTAATTCTGGCGGATTAGAGCCCAACCTCGAGTTAAAAATTTAATACGTAAAATTCTGTTGCGTGTTAAAAAAAAACGTGTTTGTTTAACACGCAACACACCATAATATACTGGGTGTGCAACTAAGAAAGGTTGACGACAGCTGAAGAAGAGGAAATTAAGAACGAAAGCCAGAACGAAGGTCAGGTAAAATTACGGTTTTTGGCCTGGTTGCCGCAACGACAAAATCATTATAGAAAAAAGGGAGTGGAACAAGGCAAAGAAAGAAACACGAAGAAACCCAGAAGTACGGAGAGGGAAATAATGGACAAAAAAATATTGGGACTGATAATTCAATTTTTGCCTAATTAAACGCAAGAAGATATTTGGAAAAATTATTTATTGTGTCTGAATGGGAAAAACGCAAAAAGTCCGTTGAACGCCAAATAATTTAGTGCCTACATTAAATAATGAAGGTTTTTTAACCATTTCTATCCACCACAGAACAACAACATTTACGTTAAATAATTATCTTCCTTACAATAACATATGTCTTTTTGAATTTTGCAAAGAAACACAGAATCAAAATACAAAATTATCAAGTATACGAGTATAAGCTATCGTCGAATTGGAAGTTGAATCGCAGATTGGGACTTGGACGAAAATAACCCTAAAGTTGCCTAAGAAAAATACTTCTTGAACTGGGAACACGGCATCATGGGCATTTAATTGAGCGTCAATTTTTGCCTACCCAAGAATCGAGCCGTAGGTACAATAACATGTAAATATTCCTAGTACTAATATAGAACATTTACTATTTGGACGATCAAACTACGCCCTTAACGTGCCAGTTTCAATTCCACCACTTCCCTGTACTACCTATTTCGACCATTTATCGAACACAAACACTTAAAACACACATTTTGTGGCTGAAAATCCACAATCGACACATATTTTACATATCAGTGCAACTCAGATATGTGAGGGAGGTGGAATGACGTGAATAAGAAAAAGGATTTTAACTTCAGATCACCCTGTGTAAACCTCTCAAGGTGTTCAAAATCCTTTTCACTATTTCAAGAAAAACTATTATTTAAATTTTAATTCTATGATAGTGTTTGATTATCACGTTAAATTTCACCTTTTCTACAGACATTGCAACAAACTTATTTTTCTTTCTTTTTCATCCACTGATGTTGCAATCGCATACCTCTTAGGTTTAATATACGCATACACTGAATCCTTCGCAATAGGTTGAAAGTAAAGCTTCTCTATTGGCTATCAAATTACTCAGAAGGTCGAAAGAATTTCGCGGATAATTTCTACTGCGCACCACGTGCTATTTGGAAAATGACTGATTGACTGCCCTTAATTACTCAAACTAGACGCATGCGCAGTTACTCTTTTAAAAGCATTTGTGTTCGTCGATCATCAGCTGTTTTAGGCTTAATTTCTGCCAATTTCATAATTCTATATTCTTCCTATTTGCGCATTTATCACTTAACGTTTCACTCACGTGACAAATGTTTTATTTCACATCTTCCTCGTTCAGTCTTCCCAACAATCGACCATTTCCAAACACATCTCCAACCCTGTATGTGAACATCTACGCTATTAAAGTAATTAATTATTCCAAATAAGTACAAACTTTTAGGGCAAAAAAGGATGTATAAAACTGAACTTTAACTGGCGCAAAAGAACATATTAGAGAAAAAGTATTGTCTGAAAATTCTGGAATGTGGTAGCCGCGTTCAAAAATTTCCGCAGATATTGCCGCATTAGTTATGGGTGAAACCATTTCGTAACATAACTGTTTGGGGTGAATGCTTACTTTTTGGTTCAACTTGTCTCAAACAAAGATTAGATTTTCTTCCAAAATACAGCGATCGCTATCTACTCTAGTCGCTTTCGGCAAGGCAACCCCAAACTCAAACACTGACCGACAAATAAAAACGCGCACTATACCTACTTTACTGTTATTGAGATCTAAAAAATCACGGTTTTTCAAAAAAATACATTTCAGGAGTCATCTACCTCTCTATAAACAACATATGTAACATACAACATGACGTCTACATACCGCTTTAGCATTCTCTCCATCAATGCTTATCGAAGCACCATATATTAATCAGCATCTCCCTTGTTAAATTATCGCAACAACCCAAACTCAGAGTTAACCCTATTCATTTTTATTGTCAACTGGTTTGCAACATTAATCTAACGTCTTATCATCACCCATTAAGATTGTAATATTACTTATTGGCGATTGACTCTTGAGTCCATGATTTGGCACATATTTTACACAAGGTTCATCAAAAGACGACTTCTTTTGCTTCGACGTGTCAGTATTGTGGCTAATAAACGATACATTCTCTAAATCAGTACAACTAGAAGTATTTGCTATTGCTTCTTTGTTTTCATGTCTCACTGACTTAGCTTTACGGGGCACAAGTTTACGGCGAAGCTTTATGTAAGAGTATTGTAAACAATTCTCGGACGGTCCTAGAATATACAAAAGCGACCCCAAATAGAAAGTCGCGTAGGCCCAACTTATACTCATAATAATAACTAAAAACAAGCCAACTTGAAAATATGGCAAGACTTCTGAAAAGAGCATGAAAAAACCCGCGCCAGCTGTTGTAAGTCCTGCCATGAACGAAGGACCCATAAGACAGGACAGTGAATATCGAGTTGCGTCCTCTCGACTTTTTCGTATGTCCGAGGGGCAGAGCTTATAGTTGACACAATAATGCAAGCTGAAATCGACAGCAAGTCCTATTGATGTCGAAATGGCTACCGACTCTAAAATATTTAAGGTCCAGCCGCATAATATTAGGCCGGCGATTGTGGTTATTATCGTAAAAAATACTGTTACAATCGACAGGAAAGTTAGCAAAGGATTTAAGGTGGTCAACATTAAAACTCCTGATGCTAGAAGCATGGACGTCAAAATAGATAATTTGGTTCCAGAAATAAGTTCTCGCTGGAGATCGTAGAAGCTTAAGTCGCTAGTAAAAAAGCCATTCTGCATAGTAGGTGGAGCAGTCGATAAATACGGCGTGGCCCATTCCATTACTTTTTTATAAAAACGGCCGACTTCCTTATAGGATATCGAAAAGGAGATATTACTATCAAACTCTAAGGCAACTGCCTTTATCAAAGGAGATTCTCCCTTTGAAAAAAAAGCTCCCGAAGTCTTTGGATAAACATACTCTGGCGGACCGTCGTAAATTTCAGCCATTTCCTCAATCACACAGTAATCAAATGTAGTTCTATTGAAAGGGAACTTCGACAAACTACAACACGGGCTCTTATCCTCCTTAGCAAAAGAGTCGTAACATCTGCGTTCCATACTATTTATGAAAGTGTGGATGAAACAACTAGTGAGAGAAATGCCCATGATGGGTTGAAAAAATGGCTGAAGTTTAATATCCCTACAAAAATTTTTCAACCACATCTGAGAACTGGCATGGGCCATGTCAAAACTTGAATCCAATACGGTGGTTCCCAAACTAACCGGATCGAGATGATTACCATTGTCAACGGGAAGGACACCCCAGACAAAGCGTAGAGGCATTTTATATTCCGTAATACTATAGTCCTCCTACAAAACAATATCAGTTACTTTCATTCTATTTTTCCGCGACTGAAACTTGCCTTTTCTTTATTAAATAGAAATTTCTGTTTGTAAACGAAGTCGTATTTTTCAAAAGGATGACTGGACAATAGCAGCTGGAAATCCACTGATGTAGGTACGACTAAGCCCGGTTTAACAAAAACAATAAAAGAACTGGCTAATGCTAAACTCGTAAATCCGACGATCCAAAAGTATCTTAAATGCACAACTGCTTCTATTAAAAAGTCTTCTGGGCCATTCCACTTTGCAGCTAAAATTAATAATATAATTAATAACACCATATTTTCGATGTCAAATAAATTAACAACTCACTGAGTTTTTTACTCCATTTCATAGCACACAACAGACCAATCATTTTGGACAGCATACTATAGTATGGCGTCATACGAGAAAAACAGCTATTTTCTCGTATCATCAAACAGGCAGGTACCCACGAAATGGTCAATATAAAATTTATTACTATTGCAGTGCCAGCGAAAATACTGAAATTGACAAAAAAACAGTTAAAGAGAGATGTAGAGCACTTGTCCATCCACAGAATAAAAGTAAATAATATAATTGGGGGATCCCATTTAAAAAACACACATAATTTAGCTTCGCAAAATTTTCAAATTATAAGCCTGTACAATATAAATATGTGCCACAGCAAGCATTTTCAATAATATGATTTTTTATTATTTATATGAATTGCATTCCACTGAACAAAAGAAATACACACCTAAAACAAACAATGGCCGTTACGGAAGTAAAATACGAGCCCCAGAAGGCAACAGCAGTAGTGAGTGATGTGATACATAAAGATTTCAAGGCATGATGAAAGGTGGCGATCATGATCTTGTTTGTATCATTACTCGCAGATTGCCGTATTTTATTCAGTTGCCAAAACTTGCATAATATAAATGTATTATCAGCCCCAAGTCCTAAAAAAATAGAAATGTGAGAAAAATTGTCGAGCCCTCATTTCACACATACCTATGCAGATAACGACTGTAAGAACGTTCATAAAAGGAAAAAACGAGATTCCATATACAACTTTGTATAAAAAATAACTGACGATCAATACAAATAGTATCGAAATTATTGTCATTATAGTTAGGAATATAGATGTTGTATATATCCAGACGCATAAAAGTACAAAAAGCGTTCCCAGCGCCATCAGTCGAGTGTCTCGAATGAGGTATTCATCAAAAATTATACTCTTTATACCGAAGTCCATCGCAACTATTGACAGACCTTCAAAGTCTGTTCCCAAAGATGTGATGTCATGATACAAAGGAACACTAGCAATCCCTGCGGAGACTGGTAAAAAAAGGATTGTTTCTTTGAGCTTCTGCGTACTGGCGTCTACTTCCTGAAGATAAAGTTTTGGATGTTATGAATCACCATCACAATATAGAAGACAATGTAAAATTATTCGTACCCCTCGAGGAAAATAGGTGATGCTAGCTAGATACTTAAGAATGCTATAAACAGCATCATGCTTAATACATTGTAATGGGACATCACAGTTTTTTCGTTTTAAACATTTTCCATCTAGTCTGTTTTCATGAAAATAATTGGCGCATTTCTCTAAAATTGATAAGGTCCCATTTACGTCTTCTTCCTAAAATGAAAAATACATCATGAAAGCATATTGAGATCCAAGGTGAATTCGAACAAAAATATGTTTTACCGTAATCGTTAAACAAGAATGCTTATCAAACAGTGTGGCTACATAATTTGGTAGGGACCATGGTTTGCAACACTGACCCTGTTCCTGGTTATTTGAAATACATCTGCCTTTCATTAGCCTCGAGTTCATGATAATATGTTCTAGTTTACACAAAGATTTTAAATATTGCAATGTAAAAAGATTATCATTATTTGTTGTTGTAACAACCAGATGGGCATATTTTTCATCTATAAAAAGTAAGTTCCAAAACTGGGTAATGTTAATTGATCAGCAGTTCACCTGGTTGTCCACAGAACTGCTTCTCATAACTCACGAACCCTTCACTTGGGCGGTAACCAGTTAAGTTCTGCAAATCCCGCCATTTATTTTTCTCAACTATATCTAGAGACTCCCTCTCACTAGTGTTCATTAGCTGAAATTAAGTAGTCGAGAAATTTAATAACAGCAACAATGAAGGAATCCAATTAGGGACAACCTGTATTATACACAACTGACCTTTCCAAACACAAGTTTGTTTCTTTCCGGGTCTTCAGCTTCAATTTGATTCGCATGTATTCTATTCTGCTGCTTATTTTTCTTTTTCGATCCCCGTCTTTTTATATAGGGCATATTAGAAACTACAGTGGTAGTATTTAAATGGCTTGCAGCTAAAAATTCCTTGGGATTTTTCGTCAAACTTCCAGACGGGCGAATTTCACGTTGTAAGTTTTCCCAAGCCGTAAGGCGATTTGAGATCAACGTATTCCTTGTGGAAAATCCCTGAAGTGAAGAGCAAATTCTATTAATTCATATCCATAACCAAAACACTTATAAGTATTACTCTTGGCATCAAATCAGAGACAGTATTGATGTAGCTATATATTGGGAAAATATAGGGTGATCATAAAAAAACCCAAGGTGATGATTGAAATGTCGGAGGCATGTCTTCAATAGATTTATCAGATACACGTTGCTTGTCAAATTTTTAATGATCAATGGTAAATGGGTTAATCAACATCTTACATTTACAGATCACCCTCTACTGCAAGGTTTTTTTAATGATCAGCTATTACTTAAGACCTATAGCAATACTATGATGTGGTAATAAATCTATTAGTAAAGTTTTACGCCCACTATGCAATAACATGCAAAAAAAAATTGTTTACTTGGCAGCCCTCCTGGTCAATTAGGTTTGGGGGCAAAATTATCATCAAAAACAAGTGAATTGATAAATGTAAGAAATTACAAAATATATTCTATTTCTACTTAAGAGTAATCAAATTATGACAAATAAATAAATAGATACTACATAATATAAGTAATCAACAATAATTGGTTTTTACTCCTATTAATTGTTGATGTAGATAGCATTATAAATTTCAAGTTACTGCCTCTATTAATAGCAAAGGAAACCTGAAGAATGAAATTCCAAAAAAGCTGCAAATATGCATGCACAAGTCTTCACATTTTCATGTCTCAAGCACTTAATGCAATACAAAAATTAGAGAAAAGATAAGACCACAAGACACATGAGAATTCTTTAACATGATTAAGAGAAAGATCAGAAGTGTATTTAATTGATTAGCTGAAGACCAAAACACCACAAAGAAAACATGTTAGGGAAAGGTTTGACATATTTCCTGCTTCTTAGATCAAATAATCAAAGAGCTACCAAATCCTGCTGTGCATGTAATTATGTGTTATGTGCAGAATATAATTTATACATATGTGACATCTTCAGGTAGGATAAAATGTATCATGTTCAGCCACTTATATGCATTTATATTTTCAGTATAGTTCACGTTTATGTGCCTTTAATTATATTGTTTCCTTGATGGTCCTAATTAATATGCAATATGTGGCAAAAATGCAACTAGACATACAAATGGCATATATGCCATGCAATATATAATCTTAAAAATTATACTTACCATTTGGGGATCTTGGAAATTAAAGGCATTTAAATTTCGCATAGTAAAGGGTAAAATCAGGCAAATGCAGGAAAGAAGGGAGATAACTAGCAAAACAATGTAGGGATACCTAATTATAATATTGATATACCATCGCTCACAATTCATTTTGGTTTGATTTGTGCTACCACAAAATCTAAGGTAACATGTCTTTTTCACTTTGGTATCTGAAAACATTATTCTGGGTTTAAAATTCGAATCCAGCTTCAGCGTATGTATCTATTTACCATTTTTCAATACACGAAACTGTTGTATGTATTTTTTATCCCAAAAAACTTCATGACCCTGTTCAAAGATGTATTCAAGAAAATTCACATATATTCAAGTACAAAATTCTTTTAATTACACAATATTTTCATCTCAAATACTTATAAATTATCCAGATACAAGGCTGGAAAAAGTATAGACATGAAGGGCAAAAATAAACAATAAGTTAATATAACCTAACTTTGCGGTAGTAAATCGACGTTTGGCGCAATGATATAGAAGACCTGGATATAGTGCCGTTTTTCACAGCAATTAGGTCTCTTACGAGCAGATGGAACCCTAATCTATGGCGGTAAATTGGAAGACGTGACGTCATCAAGATTAAATCCTGTTGCCTTTTCTATATTACATAGTCTTCAAAAATAAAACATTTTCGAGTACTATTTCACATGAGACCCAGTTTGGTCGGGTCTTAACTACCATTATCTACTGTCGTGCCAACGGCACTTTTGTGATTTCTGGCCCTTAAACCTCAAATGACCAGCAATTTGATCTAAATGAATTTGTAATTACCAAAAAAAGAATGCAGAGTGATTTAAATATTTATTAGTGCAAAAAATGACAAATATTGTATGTTTCTAAACAGTTTCCGATATTAACATAACGAAGTTACAAAAGCAATGCAATTCAAAGTATATATTTATGAGATTCAAATCACTAAAAGCAACACAGAACTAGATGGCGAAGAAATTATTAGATTTCATGTACCTAATCAAAGAAATTAAAGAAAAATATTATTCTGAATAATTTCCTCGTCACTTTTACCTCCAATACCCTACAGGGTGCATTTGCTAAACGGTTTAGAACAGGGCAGACATCTGGAAAATTCAAGAACTGAGAGGTAACTTCTTGAACATGTTACCAAAAAACAAATTTTTAGGCGGGAAAAACTGTCCACAACTTGAAGAATTTTTTGCGCCTGCTTCATACCGCAGTAAAGCATATTAACCCCTAAATAATTATATGTATATTAATAATTTAATACTCAATATCCAACAGTACATCGAATCAACGATTAATCTATGTAAAATTCAGTGTCCACATGCCAAAAAAGTACATCAATGCGAAAGCCTGAACAACATGTAGACGACATTAATATCTGGAATGAGTACATTGATACAATTTTTCTCAGTAACGATTCGGTAAAAAACAATATCATAAAACGCACAAAACAATAACTTTGCCATGATTCGATACAAATCGAAAAAGTAATAAATTGACTTATTGTTAGTTCCAATGTAAATTTTTCGCAAATTTTGGCTTAAAAAGAATAATAATAACAATGGCAAATGTTGGTGTGTCAAGTGTGATTGCAAGCGGTCCTTAATGTTATGTTGGAAGAATTAAGAAATATCGAATAACTTATTTCGCGCCTAACAAAATACCGACAGTTTACGTTTCACAATTATTTTGCAATTTTTTACCGCTAAACCTACTGAGTGCGATGTTTGACCAGTGGCCTGAACAAATAATAACAAGAATGTTGCTATCAAAAAATCAAAGAAAGTCGAGCAACCCTGTTTTTGGATTTGCTGTATATTCGAGTAATTAAGATATATTCTTGGATGCGGCCAGAAAATGATAATTTAAGTTATTTGCTTTTTATTCCTATTCGAGAGAACATCAGTCACAGTTAAAGTCATACAGAAGGCGCCTCCGCAATTCTAAAGAAGTTAACAGAATTAGGCGTTTACCTAAAGACTTGAAAGAAACCAGACTGCTATCATAATAAACAATATTCATTAAAAAGCTGGTCCCACGAGGTTAAACGAATAAGCTGATTGGTGTCTGGTAATGATCCCTCATATTCGAGAAAATATCTAATGTGTTAATTAAAAACCAATTTTATAAATCTGAAGCAGCATTGCAGACTTTCAAATCGATTCTCAATTAAACAACTTTCTTTTAAATCGTGCGACATAATTCTATTAACTTAATATCGTCTTAATTGTGAAATATATCTAAAATTAGCCTTAAATGTCATGGAAATGATGGCATGTGGAAGTTCTCAATATATGGTGTAGCAACAGCCTCAATACGTCATTATTAGTAATTTTATGAAGAAAACTAAAACTAATGTTTGACTGCTATAACTACAACTAACGCATTGGCTCGAAACCGATGCGTTTATATAAATTTAAAAAAACTCTAAACCTAAACCAGTGAGTCACTGACAAAAAGTCTTTAATAAAAATAAGACAATTTGAAAATGTGTAATTAAAGCCCTTTGTGTAAAACGAAGTTTCATTATGTTTGATATAATTCTAACGTTATTTAATGAAATGGCTTTTTACACCAAGGATTTTAAGTGACGACTAATAGCTGCAACCAAGCTGTTAGCTGTGATATTGGCTATTATTGATAACTCGAGGAAGGGATTAATATTAAATATCGTGATTACGAGTACACTACATAAACCCCATGAGAAAGTTCATAAATCAAAAGATGCTGGCATCTAAACTCGCATATTTAAAACGTAATAATACAAAGTTATTCAGAAATATGATACATTACATGAAATTAGTATTCCATTTCGTAACAAAACCATTATAATTTAAAAATGACCTATCGTTAATATTTTAAATCGTAACGAACAACAAAATATATTACTATATTAAATCCATATTTTGATTCGTAAATATTACATACTAAACTGCCGGCTAAATCGACCGCATAACAGCAATTTTGAATGCAAGCGAAAAGTTTGGAAAATGCTACTATATCCGAGCATTTAAAATATTCTGTCAGGAAACAGAGTTTAATTTTTCTTTTATATCATTTCAGTCTAACACAATACAAAAAAAGTTCATTTCCGCGAGTACGCAATAACTTCATCCGTATTCGGATCTTTTTCATTAACAATATCAACAAATCAACAAATATGTTAGGGGGCGATGTTTAGATTCCGATATTTTGCTGGCATATTCATAAATTTTTTTTTTTCAATTTTTATCTTGTGCGCAAACCATATTGAAAACCAAACACTCCTTTTACATGTTTGTTAAAAAAGATCAGAAAACATTAAATTACCCTGTATATCGAATACGGACGAAATTGTCGAATAATCGCTGAAGTTAATTTATATTGACACACTTATTAAAAAATTGTGTTTGTAACTAAATTGATTTTGTAACAGAAAAATAGCATGTACAAAATTAGTATTGTGTGATTGATTCGACAAGCAGTTTATTAAACAAAAGTGGACGAATTAATGCAAAATCAAACATCACAAGAATGGCAATAATACCCTTCCGCCATTCTTGCTGAAATATCTTGTAGTAGGGTGTATCAGTATACTACTAGAATAAAGCTAAAGGCAGTATTAAAATATTTCTACTGAAACGATACTCTTGACGAACAAAGCGATTTCATAAATCTTCATTGTTTTCTCTCTATGTGTACTCAGTTATATTTACACTTTCTAAAAACTACGATTCGTTTATAGTCACACAGACTAGAATCAAAGAGAGCTTATACGTTAAAGAGTGAACACAACCAGCGTACAATTTTAATGAACCAGTGAAATTATCAGATTTCAACTCAATTATAATTTTCTAAAGAAAAATTTATTTTGTAAACCAAAATCCACTTACTAGTGGTCAATATCTACAATTTCCCAGGTCCAAATGTTTCTGCACGAAGAACGTTTGCGTCATGAATAGTTTCAGTATTGTGGGGAAATCAGGGCTCCCCACTTTATGAAAACAAGATATCGAAGCTACAACCGCACTTTTATAACTTATTAAACGTTGTAAGTAAACTACAGAGTTTCCTTAAAATTAAGAACATAGACACCACATCGTAAGCAAAATATATGATTTTTCTAAACGTAGGTGGCAACTGCGTTATTATTAGTGCATGGCGCTCCAGTTGTACCCATTTGTTTCATATTACTTGGAACATATTGACCAATGAAAGATCCGTCTTCAGTAAAACGACCTATAAAAAAAATCAAATATATTAAAGTGGACATTTTATTAGGACTACAGTTCATCGTTGATTTTGAATACCGATTTTAGTTTGTTCTAAGAAATTCTGTTCATTCCTAAATATTGAAAGGCCTGATAATATGCGAGGCGATTACCAGTTGGAGCAAGCATTGCAGAATTGTCTATGTAGTAAATGAACATAAAATATTCCAATTTAATCATTCTATTTTTGGAACAACATAATTCTCAGATTACTCAGCATTTTGCAGAACCAATAAATCAAAATGTCTAACTAATATGTCACAAAACTCTTTCCCTACATAAATGCAATGTATTTTACCGATCTACAGGCACACTGATTGGTACTAGTAAACACAATGGTTATTGAGGATTTATCGGAAACGTATCAGTAATAAAACAACACAATCACGAAGAAAAATGTGGTGGAAATGTGGCAGGTGTTAATAAAATGTTAACTGAACTAAGCCAACCAAATGTAAATTAAAAACATCTTACACATTAAACGAGTGTCGCAAATCCTTGGGACGTTGATTCGCCTTGACCTCTTTTCTGTCCATATTGGCCAATAAAGGATCCGTCTTCATTCATACCTTCTACATAAATGAAAACAAAAACGAAAATGAAACGGAAAATAAAAAGTGATCGTAATTGTTAAATTAACAAATTATAAATAAAAAAGAAATAATTAATGAATGAGGCAACAATAAAGATATCTAAAAAATGCATGTTGAACGTACGCATGCTCCCTACCTGTGTCTCCTTCTCCATATTCGGCCATGGAGTCGGTATCACTTTCGGGGCTGATCTTTGGTTCACTACTCATTGAGGGCCTTCCATGGGGCTTACTATCCAACCTGAGTATGCGATAATGAAATATATAATGGGAGTTAATAAGGTTAAATGAGATCGAGTTTCGTCGTAAAGAATTTTGTTAGAAGAATGGAGTTTTTTAATACCGCAATTGTTCATTAAAAATTAAATATGAAAAAAAATTAAGCTTTATGCCATGTTAACTTCACTCCCAGTGAAAAGTGAATGTCAAGACGTGACTAGAACAAAGTTCAAGAAATATTAGTACTTGTTAAGAAAAACCAATCAAATATGACTAAAAAATCACAAAAAATGGCCGATAAAAAAAAACGACACTTACGGCTGGGAATACTCGTGAAACCCTCCTTCTTCGGGATAATCGTGTCGTCCGTTCGCTTGTTCTCGTTCGTGCACCGCATATTTTCCACCTCGATTCCGTTTAACAATGCAAACTATTATTAACACTAAGAGCAAGATAACAATAGCCAACATCATGCCTATGAACCACCCAGCAGTGGCCACAGCTTCCTGTGCAGTTATGGTAATTCCATCATTGGTGGACACTTCCTGGGGTTCACTTTCAGTTTCCAAGTTGCCGTCGACAGAAACCACGACGAACTCGTAAGTTTTTCCACTTTCTAATCCAGAAACTGAAGACAAAGAATAGTATTAGTGTCAAACTTTGAGCGTATTAAACGTGGACTTGCTAATTTCGATCTATACAAGAGGACTCAAAAATGAGATATGGGAGCGAAATATATGTATTGTACTTGAAACTGTCTTCTTTGTATATGTTAATTTGAATCACCTGGTATATTTCAACATTAAACGCGTACCAAAGAGCTTTTTAAATATTACCTTCTTGGAAATCTTCATCCAATTCAGGTGGAGTCTTTAAATACATGGTTTCTCCTCGCTTCTTATATTTTACATAGAAATGGGATCCAGGTTTGCCGTCCTCACTCGGTATCCAATTAACTCTTATAACTGAAGTTGCCTTATTATCCCTAACGGATTCCCATACGAATCGGGGCACGCCAGGTTGGTGCAAACCCAAAGCTTTAGTACTTCTTTCTATAAAGTACCGCTTAGATTCGCCTGCTTTAGTAGTGGCACTAATGTATATTCGATACTTTGTTGCTGGTCTCAAACCTTTAAATTAAACACACATTAAAACTTATACTATGAGTTTGTTCAAATTGATTTTAACTTACCAGCCAATTTCGCTCTTAATCTATTTGGGTCCGTTATCTGAGGCTTCCTTCCATTTGCTCCCGCAACCTTCAGATTTTGATCTACCTCGGCGTAATATATATTATACCCAGTTAAATTTCCATTAGGCCTATCTGGTTTTTCCCACTTCAGCATAAATGCTGACGATCCCAGTGGGGTGGCTTCCAATACATCCATTTCGCCAGGAACTCCTTCTGGAGTATGGAAACTGAGAGTTTCACTAGGGGGTCCGTTATATTTTCCATTGTAGACGTAAACTTGAGCGTAATTTTTGGAATTTGGCACGAAAGTATTCACTAATGCTTTGGCGTTGCCCCCTTGAACTTGGATTTCGTTATGAATCGGAGATTGGTCGCTCCAAGTACGTATTTTGTAACCTTTAAAATGACCTAAAAAATTCATCGATTAATAAAAGCCCAAAATGCATCGAATGATCACTTTACCTCGAACTGACTCCAACGGCACAGCAATCCAGCTAAGAAGGGCGTTTGTGGGGCTCTGAACGTTGAGTACCGTGAAATTTTGAGGTGCTTCTAAAGGCTCACTTTCGCCTGAATATCCAATAACTTCTTGGGGAGACACATCCGCCTCTCCTTCATCATTTACAGCTAATACTTTAATTCTATACTGTTGGAAGGACGGTTGATTAGGAATTTCAAATCGTCCTACACGCCAATCAGTAATTTCTTGAGGAGGTTCATAATCTTTTTCTAAGATATCCCTCTTATAGTACACTCTGTATTTAAAACCGGGTGCCGCGTGTTCAATTTGAGGCATCGGTGTCCAAGTAATTACCAAATTATCTGGTCTATCTCCTTCTCCAACTACATTATCAGGATTTTTATGTGGCACAGCTGGAGGAGTTGAACATATCTCTGAATGAGGGGAAGGCAGTGATCTTCCAATTTTATTAACTGCAATGACTCTAAAAGTATAATTTGCCCAAGAGCTCATGGGTATCGTGTAAGTGGTATCTACTGGAGGGACGTCACTGAAAGCATCTTCCCAGGAATCTGGAGTGAAACTTGTGTTGTACTGGATGATGTATCGCAAAATAGGCGCTCTGTTATCTCCCTTTGGTGACCACTGGATAGTTGCGTCCATGCGATGACACTCCACTCTGATATCTCCAGGCGGGTTTGGGATGTCCTGCACAATCAACTGCGCCTGCGCAGTAGCCTGATCTAGTTCTGTTCTAGCAACACAAGTGTACGTCCCAGAGTCTAATTCAATGGTTTTGGTAATGGTTAACGAATAGTCAGAGGATTTAACGAAACGAGGCTCAGCTTCGAAGTCTATTGGTTGACCAGTTTTCAGCCACAGTATCTCGAGCTCCAATGAGGCATCAGTAACAGCATTACATCGAAATGTCGCAGGTGTGCCAGATTCGACTTCATAATCTTCTGGACCGTCTGTTATGTATGTGTGCTCTTTTACATCCAGCCTTGCATTAGCACTAGCTTTTCCTAATTTATTTTCAGCATAACATGTGTAATTTCCTCTGTCATCAAATTGGATATCCGTAATAAGCAAATCTCCACTTTCCTGAACTCTAAACCTGCCCCCAGTTAGTTCTTCTCCGTTACGAATCCACTTAATAGTCGGTCTAGGAGCACCCATTACTTTACAAGTCATATTAATGCTCTGATCATCAACTGCCGCAGTATCCCTAGGAGCCTCAGTGATCTCTGGTGACAAAGCTTGGACATTCACGTAAACATCCTTATAAACGTAACCCAGTGAATTGGTGGCGTTGCAACCGTAATTGGCTGTATCACTCTTAACAAGGCGTTCAATAATCAGTCTGCCTTGCTCAATCCTTCGTCTATCGTTTTTCGGTGCCTGCTCAATTGGTCTTCCATTGAAAATCCATTTAATTTCTGGTTCTGGGACACCTCCAGCTTGACATCGGAATTCTGCTGTCTCATCTTCGGCTGCAGTTATTACCTTAGGTTCTTCGATGAAGTATGGAACAGCTGAAAAGGTATTATAGGGTTTAGGCTAATGCATGAAAACATTTTTAAATGCAAGAAAAGGTGTTTTGTGTTGGTTTGCTGTTGCGATTTATAATAATTTTTTTAATTGCGAACAATGGCATGTATGACTCAGTTTAACTGGATACTTAATTAAAATACATGTTACCATTACTCATTATAACATATGAATGAAATTTTATAATTGGTGCCCCTTTATTTATATAGTTGATACAATGAGATGCATTGTAGGTGTTAGAAGTGTGCGTTTCGAATTAGAAATTGTGACGAAGTAGTAACTTATTACTCACCCAAGACCTTAAGATTGATAGAATAAGACTTAGAATCGCCAACTCCATTGCTAACCTCGCAAGTGTACGTTCCCTCATCTTCAAAATCTACGACTTTAATAATAAGGGATTTGCCGTAATTACCCTGCGTCACTCTGTCTGTAGATCGAAGAGGTTTCCCGTTTTTGTGCCAAAGCGTCTGCGGTAGCGGTCTGAAAGATTTAAAGAATTCTTATAGCAAATTTTAGATTTTTTTTACCATTTTTCATAATTGACAGCAAGAACTCGTATATAAACTTAATACAAAAATCTACTAGTTCAATAAAAATGTTTACTTACGTTCCACCATATATACAGAACAGCTCAACTCTTTTTCCTCTATACGCGATCTCGTTCTTCCTGGTAACATACTGTAGCACTGGTTGCACCTTGTTTTGAGCAGCTGAAACTCCTGCAGCTACAACATTCAACAAAACCCGGTTTCCATATTTGTATTCATGTTTAAATGGACTCGTTGCTGCACAAGCATACATGAAGTTATCAGTGTTGTCAGATAAAGTTAGATTAGAGAACCATAGATTCCCCTCAGGATCGAGAGTCATTCTCGAAGAGTTTATTGTTTTAAATCCCCCGTTGGTATACATGATGATCCAGTGCACCACAGGTTTTGGCCACCCGTCTGGTGGTTGACAAGTTAAATTGAATGCTTCACCTTCTCGGCCCGTTAAAGAAATCGGAGGAGCGTTTTTGAAGGAGTTGAGTTCGGCTTTCCGCATAAATACGGAGTTGGAGGTGGCGGTGCCATACTGGTTCTCAGCGAAACACTGATATTGTCCAATATCTACTTCAGAGGGTTTGGAGATCGATAGGGTTCCGCGACCGGTTTGTTGAGAGATTCTGTCGTCATAAGCTTGCCAATCAAATTTTTTGCCGTTCTTCATCCAGAAATATTTCGGCGCCGGCTCGCCTTCAGCTTCGCACTCAATGTAAAAAGGCTTGTCGTTTTCGCCATTTTGTTCCACTTGGAAGAGGACTTCGTCGGTGGGAGGTTGTTTCACAATTAATGGTGGGGAGGGTACTGAAAAGCAAATTTTACTTAGAACACGGAGAGGAAAAAGTTCGGTTAGAGAAAAAAAGGAATTCCTACCTTCTCTAGCATGACAATAATGTACTATGATTAGAAGTAGATAACATAAGTGCTTGAAGTCCATGCTTCTAAATCTATTGGATATCTGGAAGAGAGAAAAAATGAATCTACATTAAAGATATAAAAATCATCATTCTTTTGTGGTACGACGAATATTTTCGATTAAAGGCTTTAACTAAGTTCACATTTTCCGTATAATCTCGGAAACCAAAGACAAATTGGCAACGCCGTTAAGGGCATGTTAAAATCTCATCGTCTGGGAAACAGCTATGGGGCACGCATCTATATAAAGCGCCCTATTTCATAAGCTTTCTTAAATTAGTGCATCTTTGACATCTGCAATTTTAAACAATCTCGTTCATTTAAAAAAGACCACATATCGCATTGACCTTGACCTCATTTGATAAAACTTTAACATAAACCGATATGGTTTTGCAATATTGACAACTTGCTGAGCAAATCGCTAAGATATTGTGGTTTACACACTCGACATATTTACCCCTCGATGATAACAAAAACCCATCAAGCAAAAAGATGCAGAGAGTGTACAAGAAGAATGACACTGTTAAGAAAACATTTAATTGCTTGGAGATTCTTTGAAAAATTTTGTTAGTGATGCGACGGTCGGTTAAGGATGTCTTCATTACATAATACGAGCTTTAAATTATGCAGGCGAATTAAAGTAACTAAGTTAAACTATCATATTTCTTCCAATTTAGCCGTGCAGGGACAAAGAATGTCTACGTAATGTAAGAATGAAACGGTTTAAAATATTGCTTTAATTACGTGATAAAGCACATATGTTAAGTTGTGTAGGGTCCGATATTTACATATAGCAATAATTCAGGGCTTTTCTGCCAAAAATAGTTGCCTCGCGTTTAGTTCAACCGAACATAGTAAAATTCTCTACGGTAAGGGCAATTTGATCTGATGAATCAATCGATAAAAAAAAGTTTTCTGAGTTTTACAATTATTTTAAATAATAATTAATAAGTTGCATAAAATTTGGTAGAAGTTGCAACTCTCCATTATTAATTTCCCTTTCCTTTTCAGCTCTAGGGAGGTACCCCAGTCCAAAGGGGGGTTCCCTGACACGTGACCATTTACGATAGTAATGATGCTAGTAGTACACTCGTTGGACAGTGCTTCATCCCCAGATGGCTCGGTCTGTTTGTTCGCCGTTACCTTCTTACTATCTCCAATACCACAATACTAAAACTTAGGAACTACTAAATCTCTAATATATACACAAAAAGGTCTCTACAGAAGGCTATTATACCTCCAAACTCGAATTTTCATGATGTAATGTGCAAATTAAATATATGTATGACATCACGTTCCGAGTCTCTTTTCAATATCTATCGTTTTATCAGCATGAGACAGAAGTGACAAATCCAATTTCTTTAACAGAAATTTCCATATGCAATGGATGTAACTGTGATGAGTGTCGATATGATTAATAAAAATTACTAACTGACAATATTGGGAAAAAATGACTAATCTAAATATTCAAATTTCTGCAAACTTCAGATTCTGACAGATCTTGATCAGAATCAATGTGGCTGTCAAATACCTCAGTGTTATTCAAATTTATCTATTTTGCAAATAATTTCATGGCTTGAACAAAGTTAAAGAAAAAAATAAGAATAGGGAAGAATGAAACAAAATAGGGTCATATAATTTGCATTTCATGAAATGCCTGTGTTGTGCTATGTTGTGCCAGTTTACAAATTGGACTTTAAGGCAGATTAGCCCTGGGTTTAACTTTCAAGGACAATCCCTATTAGATCCTGATATAAACAGTAAATCTACCGCCCAGAAAGTAAAATAAACAAAGTAATTCTATCAGTTTGCTATGCTTAATATTTTCTTGGGGGCTCTCGAGACTCCTTACAGTCTTCCAGTCAAAACTTATTTATCACGATGAAATCACCATACTGTGTTATACTGGCAAAAATAAGGCAGAAAAATCTAAAAATGTACCTTATTTAATTAGTAAGTGCCTAGTTCTTTTAGCAATTAATGTCCCCATTCAGTACATAAAAATATTGTTTACAAGTGGTGGGCCTAATTAATGAGACACTCTATAAATAGACATATTTGGACACTCCTGCACCTTGAAAGTTAATTTTGAAAACATGGTCATGTAGTCTACTTCAGTTAAGACATAATAAAAAAGAATTGGTTGGAAAGACTGTTGACTCATTAGCTGGGGAGCATTAAAGGGCCTATCCCCCAATGTAAACACATTACAGAAAGGCTAATTAAAAATAGGTAAGTATTATACTTACTTGAAATACTGGCGAGCGATTAGTACGTTATTGAAGTGAGTATCATCTTCAATTAAATGTATACACGATTACTGGAACAACGAATTGGATCACTGGCTGGCCACTATGCAGATGGACGAAAATAATTCTTTTGCCTTCAGTGATGACTACTACTACAAAATTACTATGTTATTGGTGTTTATACTTAACCAAAAGATGAAGAACAGTGTTGAGTAATTTGGTGACAATATATAAATAGATATTACTAACTACTAACATATCCCTCAGAATTTTAAATAGAAAATTCAACATCAACTTCAATTCTTGTCCTCGGAACCTCTCGGCTTCTTCGTTCGGTGTGCTTCGGCTTTCCTCGACGAGAGGGCGAGGTCTTAGCGTTAAGCTTATAAAAACAATGTAATATATAGCTGGAATAAAATTCGAAAATTATCATTTCAAGTTGGAGGATGAGGTACTCACACGTTTCTACGCATGCGTCAAATTCAAGGTGCTCCATTACTAATGTCCAGTGTCACGTGACATTTTGTATTACGTTTACAACAATAAGCATTTCAAATATTTATATTACTTATGTCGTTTCATGATGATTTCGATACAGCATTTGCATTGCGTATTAGAAATTCGTGCATTACAATCTAAGTATTATATTAGACATAACACTTTCGAGCAGTTCTGTCAATAAAAATGTCACTTTAATAACAAATCAATCAAGACAAGTTCGAAAAATATTTTGATTTTGAGGGCAACGACAAGGCTGGAGATGAAACAGAAAATATTTCAAATTTTGAGGAATTTACTTAGAGTGGTGTGTTTTAACGATCAACAATTTAAACTCAACTTAAAAATGCATGCAGGTGCAGTTGAAAACTGTTGGGTGGACCTGCGCAGTGTTTGTGTACAGCAACGAATGGAACTACGCTGCAATGAAAAGCAGACATTTCAATTTTTAACTATGCCATCTTGCCAATTTTAAAATATATCAAATTTAAAGATTTGAATTCTAAATTAAAGTTCTCATTTAATTATGCTCAAATTATTATACACTGGTTCTCACTAGTTCTTGGAGTGCGGGGATTGACATTTTCTAGATGAAATCGAGCAAAGTGCGGTATTTGAAAACGCCTAAAGAGATGGTAAATCATAAATTCGAAGTTGAAATCGGACAGCCGAACAAAAGGAAGCGATGTATTAAGATTACTTCATTGGCTATGGCTATTTTTATTATGATTTTTATGTAGAACATTGATTTTAGCTTAATTTATATGAAAACAAGGAAAATCGTAATTGTAGGTACGAAAAATGGTGTCTAGGTGAAGTACGAATTAATGTTAATGTGATTTTAAACCATTTTACAGGTATAAACAAAGTAAAAGGTAAGAAAGTTGTTGTTAAACAATATCAATAGGGTTGAATTTTGTCTGACTTCTAGCAAATTTGAACCTTAGATCATTTCCATAAGGACGGTTTTCGTGTAGTACTATATCGCCGGTTGCCCGCAATATTTCTTTTAATTTGTTTCACTTGTGTTTTTATTTAAATAATTTTCAGTCATTTAAAGACAAATGAATCATTTAAAAGCCAGTTAAAGCTGTTCCCTACCAAACTACCCAGCACCTATTGCTTTCATTTTGTATTACTTGTGTTGTTTTCCATATTATACATTATGTTTTTAGTTCTCAAGTCTTAAATCAACCAAGACTCAAACACTGCACATTTATAACAAAAATTATAACAGTAAACTATGTCCAAATGGGCAACAATATAGGGATACATAATGTTCCATCAAAATTCTCATTTTTATAGAGCCACACTGGTTCAGCAACTGTCACACATTGAGGCTGTTCACATTCATTTTACTAACCCTGTAGGTAAAGCAATTTAGAGGACAATTAGTAAACTGTTTCAGATGGCTGAAGATGTGACAGGAAAAGAAGCAAGTGAGGTCTTACACAGTTTATTGTCTGAGAAACAAGACGGTGAGATGGATGAGAATCAGAGTCATAATACAAATTTCAATCAAGAGGCAGATGTTAGTGTTGGTACTGAAGAACAGGCGGCCATTCATTATACTCCTGTTTCAATAAGTCATTCTTATTTCTCAACTATTGATGGCACAAGCACTTTTCCGACTATAGATGACCCTCAAGTGGTAAGTGCCCTTTGGTGCAGTAAATCAATAGATTGATGTACTTTTTAAGGTTATTTGGGAGGGCCATGCTATTGTTGACCCACTGGATTCAAACTTGACAGCCATATATGCAAGTCAACCAATTTCTGAAGAAACTACTTCCCAAAGTGCGTCTAAAAGTATCGAGCCAAAACACAAACCAACACAAAAAAGTAAATCTAATCGTCCCAAGTCCGTCAATAGGAAAAAAGTTTCTCCTAGAGAGCAAAAGAAAAAAGCTATTGGTCTTCCTGCTGCAAGCGAACCAACAAAGCTGGAAGAAAATCCTGTCCAAGTTAAGGAGCGGTTTAAAAGAGGCTGCGAATGCCATGATGAAAGTTGCTTTAGGGGCCTGAATCCAGAGACTGTATTTAAACATCGACATAATATTGCAGAGCTCACAAAAGGCGAGCATGATATGTATTTGATGGGAGTAACAATGGCTTGTCTTGCAAATCCTGATATCACTGTAAGACATAGAGAAAGACGAAGACTTAGGGCCCAGTATGTTTATCAAGGGCGAAGGGTATGCCTAGACGCCTTTTTGTATCTGGAAAATTGTACCCATTATCAATTGAAAAGAATTAGAAAACACGTTATGACGCATGGTGTCGCCCCAAGGGTGCACGGAAATCATGGGAAGAAACCTCATAACACATTTAGCTTAGATATTTATTGTCATGCCAGAGAATTTTTGAAGCAATATTTGGAACAGCATACAGGAGAAAGAGATATTCTTAATACCAAATTGCCCATCCAGTTACCTTGGGATGTGACGCGAAAGAATCTCCATGACGCCTATAAAGAATATGGACAGATTTTAGAACCGGGCGTAAAACTTATGGGTTATTCAACATTCAGGCATTTTATGAAAGAACAGTTTCCACATGTTAAATTTTGTAAGTTAGAACCTAGAGGAAATAATCACCAACCTCCTGCTCAGCAACCGCAACAGCAACATCCACAACAAATTTTAACACAGAATCAACCGCATGTTCAAGTTCAGCTGCCAGCGCAAATTCGCAATGTGGAAAGACAGAAAGACCAAAATATTCAACAAGTACAAAAATGTATCATTAGCAGTGAAGTTCAGCAAGTTATTCCCTTAGTTGTTTCTTCAACTGAAACATCTGTTAATCAACAATCTCAAACCTTTTTGGTTACTCCAGTACCGCAAATTCTATCGAGTGCTAATGTAGTTACCTCACAGAATACGCCAAACACAAATGCAAGCACGTTTGCGTACCAGTTAACAAACGCAGGTTATGTGATAAACGAGCAAGGGAATATAGTCACTACAATTGCTAACGATCATCACACATCATATTTTAGTAGGATATAAAATAGGAGTATGTGTGCAGTTTCGAATAAAATGCCATGCATTTTAAAGATTAGGACCTCGCTTTAGTCCCTTTTATCTGTTTATTGGGTTAGGGGGACAAATGTTCGGTCAATTATTTTTAATATCAAGTAGAAAAAACAACAAAAAATAGTAGAGTATTTTAGGAGTATTTTTAAATTCAATTCCCGTCGATTTCAGCATCCGCAACTCGCTCTTGAAAGATTTTCTCCTTCCTCAAATCGCGTAATAAATTTAATTGTAAGCCCACATAGGTATCTTTAGATTGCACCTTTTCTACCACGTGAAAAGGGCCATTCAGCAATTCTGTTCGATAACTCAAGGGCGTCTCGTCAACAAAATTAATGATATCGTTCATTGTTTTATTAGCGGCAATTTAAAATTCACACAAGGCGAGAACTTTTAATTCTAAATTGAAAATCCTTAAATATGAACAAAATTAGATGCCAATTAAATTTTTATTGTCTAGGGTGAAAGAGAAGTTCCTGATGGTATGGTGCAGGAAAACTTTGTTTGCTAATTATGATGGTAACTAGCCGAAAAATAGGGGTCAAAAAAGTTCCAAGAAACAAATATATATATCCTGTATATCTCGTAAGTATATACTTTAACATTGTTATTTTAAATAAAACACCCTGTATATTTTGAACCATTTAAGTTCTAATTAAATATTCTATAACATAATTTCAGCGACATAATAATGGGTTGTTATAATAAATTCGGTTTTTTGTCTGAAACTATATAGAAAAATCTGATCAATAAACTGAGTTTTAAGGTAAACTTTTCTAAGGTTCATTGGTAATTGCCTATTAATTTCATGCGGAGGTCGATGCTGTTAATTACATTCAATATGTTTTCCTAATTCTTGACGAATTGGCGTATCGCCGTTATTTTGAATGGCTTGTGTAGTTAATTTCTCACTTTCCAAGATAAGTTACAGGATCACCTTTCGTGGACAGCCTTCTACATATACTCTTTGCATTTATCGACTTCACCCCTAACAGCCAACTTCAGTATCATCAAAGAGCTTTTCCCAGACACGTGTTAAGCAATATATTTTTTCATTTAATTGAATTGATTTTTTAAAGCTCATAAAATCCTCTCCGCACGGCGATTGAGGGATGAATAAGATGAAAGGTGTTCGGCAATTTAATTGGTCGTAATCGCTTTGTGATATGCTTAAATACTCCTAAAGGCACTTTTTCTTTTTATTGCATTCAGAAGAAAATAATTCTGACAACACTGACGTCCTTTATAATGTTCCATAATGATGTAATTTTTCTTGAGCTTAACTGAAATACGGCTTTATGAAGCTTTTGGTAAGTAGCATCGGAAAAAACAGGTGCTAGTGGAACTTTAATGTTCTACTAGAGGTACTCAAATGGTAGCAAAGTAGTACCGATTTATTACAAAGATCCATGTGAGCCTTCAATAATAAAATAAATCAAATCAACTTCGAAATATAACGCTACATATAATAGGTTGTGCAAATATTCGTAAATAAACCGTCTGTATAGGGTAGATGCCCATCACGTTTTCCAATCTCGGTAAATACTATTAGGTAAGCCAGCGTGTATTCATGTGATATAATACCCCGGGAGATTCAATTATTGCTATTATTAAGTTACAAGGAACGAGTGGAAGATTATCCCGGATTTTAACATGTATTAGAAGGAACCTCCGAGTGTAACAAACTATACCTATTGGTTTAAGCACTTCTCTGAGCTCTAAAGGAACTAAAACCTTATCATTCTTTTTTTTAAGCATGGAGAAAGTGGTTTAATCGTCTTAGATATCGTGTGTCTCAATTGGTTTCGCATATCTGGAGACTAATGTAAGTGATACCAGTGTAAAATAAGTTAGTAAAATCGGGAAAATTCTTGATTTTATGGGATACTGCCATTAATTTATCTCACTTTGTGAAAAATTAAGCCAGTGGCCAGCTCCGCGTTTTAGATTTTACATTTTTTTAACAAAACTCAAACTGCTGCTGATAGCAAAACGTCATCTCTTTTCGAGTTACATAT
Organism: Euwallacea similis; assembly: GCF_039881205.1. Lineage (NCBI taxonomy): Eukaryota > Metazoa > Arthropoda > Insecta > Coleoptera > Curculionidae > Euwallacea > Euwallacea similis. Next base: position 1,408,481 of record NC_089616.1, read on the forward strand.
ACAGGGCGTCTCAGAAACAATCCAGATCGTCACCAACATACAGAGCGATCAATATTTTTCGCCAGTTTTTTTTTGGTCACATCTTTCGAAACGCTTTGCATAACAAATTGGAATTTGGCCGGTACGACTTCTGATGCAAATCACGTGGGATGCAATAATTACCGATACAGGCCGACCTTATGGCTGAACATTTAAAACCTCTAGAACAACTCCGGTTCTAAACAGAGCGCTACAGCTGGGCCAGTTTTTTCCAATTATAAACTCTATTTGGCTTAGCACGGAGATTGTTAGTTAATCAGTTTAGTTGATTACGAAGCGCAGGCACTCGACGGTAAGCTACGTCGACGAACAACTAAATAAAGCCAACCTAAACTTTAACTGGAGTAGAATGATTGCATTTTGTCGTTCCGGCCGCCCTGGCTTTATTGCTGGAGCATTATTCACAAATATTCATTTTCTCATTTCGTTCCCATCTTGTTTCCGCCATATCTTAAAATCCCATCTTTATTTAAATTCAGTTTATTATTGTGTCTCCACATTATACAGTGCGTTCCAGTTAAAACAGCAATCACGTCAGTTTGGTACAAGTACGTACATAGATTGTGCGTGTCTCAATAACGTCAAATTCCACGCATTCAGTAACTCGCCATGATTCCACGTTCCACGCGTGGACCGTGGAACTTCGACGTTTGCCCAAAGGGATCGCTGGGCGACATATGGTTGAACGCATTTGTTTTTCTTACAAAATGCTCTTCCTGGTGTGATGGAGATGTTTTGCCCCAGGACCAACATGCCTGCTGAATTTCGGCTGCCTGTAATTGGCTCGAGATGAACCGAAGTGGAAGGAAAGTGATTACCAAAAAATCCTCATTGGGGAAAACCCCAAGAGAAGTCTTTGTTGTATTAGCACGTGACTTTGGTAATCATGCCCACCCCAAGGCGCACATATACATACATTAGTACGTAAATTGCTCCATACGTAATGGTTACTTTCATGGATGTGACCAGCGGGTAATTTATTACGTGAGCAGTAAATCTACCTCCATGGAGAATGACAGATCGCAGTTGCATTTAACCAGCAGAGCATGTGCAAAAGCACTGCGCGTCACTATAAATTTGAGATCATTACTGTATGACGTCATGCATAAAACACGACATTTAGAAAGAAAAACATCCCCAAGAGTGCCCAAACTGTCTGTAACAATTTAGACCTTTAAAAGAAAAACTTTTTCAGGCGGTTGTTTCGGGCTATTTTCTAGTTGCCGTATACGAAATTGAATCCCAAACAATTTGACACGCTAATTTAACTACACGAAGGCAGCCGTAATTGAAAATAAAGGGCGGCAAGCGTGACATAGTGACGCAGCAATTCATTTGCCAAAAACGGTCAGAAGGCGCATAAAGTGAGGCAACGTGGTCCCTGGTGAGTTGTGGCCGCCCATGAATTATTCATCTAACATTCAATTATACCTCAGATCTGCCCGTGGTCCTTATTATTCTCAGACAAATGGTGTTATTCTCGTATAAGTTTAAACTTACAATATGATCCTTTTGAAGGGTCTATTGCATGATGCACGTAATTTTCCACATAAGTGCCTACGTAAATGTCGGGAAAGTTAATTCTGCAATTGACGAGTCAGTGTCATTATCGAAAGCTTTTTTTTTTGTCAAAGCTTTGCGGGTTTTTTTACATCCGGAAAAACGTTGGTATTGTTAAATGTTCCCCATAAGTCCCAATAAACAAAAATCCAAGAGTGTCAGATCAGCAATCGGGAAGGCCGTGAAACAGTACCACCAATTGTGGGGGTGAAACAGTTTCTCAGGGAGTGTTCTCCTGATTGGAGACATTTATTTTGAGGATATTTTTCGAGTACTAGTGGAAGGATATTCCTCAACAAAATTTAGCACTTCTTCCATATGCAGAACTCGTTGTTGTCCCGGTCAACTATCACGCTCTAGGTGTGTTTACAGTACTAGAGCGATTATTTTTTGTGCAATAGGTGTGTCTTCCTACATATATATTAATTATACAATAAATATTGATAAAATTTAATTATAAAATCAAAGCAATGTAGTGACTGAAAATAGATGACGAGACGTCTAATCAATAATTCGTGAATACTCGGAGAGAAAGAAACTTGTTTAAGAAATCATCTTTCTCTTATTACGCAATTTTGTTATGTCGTTTTCTGTTTTGTCAACTATTTTTGAGGTGGTTACTCACCTCTTAAAAATTAAATGATAAAACTTCATACACCCTATACAGGGGGGGCCAAACTATTGCTATCTTCTAAACCGTAAACGTTACAAATTTGGTTAAATTAGACAAAAGTTGTTAAATTTGATGACAAGTTAAGATCTCGAGGCACTGTTGCCAAAATTTGTTCGGTTTCGGAAGTATTAGGAAAAAACAAAATTTTGCTCAAAACGTTTTTTGTAAATAAACTGAAAACTAAGGATTTTCGAAAAAAGCTTTTCTTACAATACTTTATTGGTTTTTAAAACTCTACACACTAATGATAAGTTTTAAAAAAGAGCACTTTTAGTTTCTCAGATATCGACACGAACTTTAATTTTTTAAATACGGACCTGGATTCGATTCAACAATGACCTGGATCATTAATTTAATTTCTTATTTCAACAGAGGTACCTAATTTATTTTGTTCTACATTAGAGTTTTAGGATTAGAACAAAATAAAATTTATAGTTTCCAAAAGACAAACCTAAAAGTATTAGAAAACGAAACATGTTTTGAGCAAAATTTCGTTTTTTCCCAATACTTTCGAAACAGAACAAATTTTGGCAATAGTGCTTCGAGATCCTAACTTGTCATCAAATTTGACAACTTTTGTCTAATTTAACCGTACTTGTAACGTTTACGGTTTAGAAGATAGCAATTTGACCGCCCTATAGATGGTTATAGGACATGCATCATCCCAGCTGCAAATCTCTAAAAAAAATATTTTTTAAGACATCGCGTTTATTTTCTGCAACCCTCGTATTTATTTAACGTTTTGCGTTGACTCCAATGCTAAAAGAGATGTCGTCGGATGAGACAATGTTGGAACGCCCTGTAGATAATACGTCTTCTTAACTATCAGATATAGAATTGGTATAGTGAAACGTGCTCCTTAATGCTCTTGAATAAACAGCAAATCTCCCTGGCGTAACATTTTAATCGGCAACAAAAGTAATTCTCAACGTCCCTAAAGGTCTGACATCTGAATTAAAGTTGGAGATGGTCGAAAGTTGGAATGTATAGCATCAAATTAAATAAACGTGCAAAAATAAATCTAAGCCAATGTATAATATTAGTAAAGACTAGAACTAGAAACCAAGAGATCATTGGCCATTCGCCAACATTTAAGGATTGGCGATGCCTCCCTTTCATCCCTTGCCTCCATTGGATAACACAGAGGATCCAAATATAGACACATCCCCATTTTCGCAGTTCAAGGCGGAGCCTCCAAAGGGTAAATCGTCTACCCTGTTGGAGTTTTCATTTGTGTCCCAGCTATTGTCAAATTCGTTTCGAAAGTGGCTCTTTCTGCTAGTGAAAAAAGATGTTTCTCAATTGAGTGTTGTTGAAATTCATTTGAAATAGTGTTAAGTATGGAGTAAATATTTAATGACGTTCTGACAGACGGTCTTCTCGTCGTCATCATCATCATCATCATCATCATCATCTGCTTACCTTTGTGATGACAAAACATGAGTGTGCAATCAGATGTCTCGGCGACAGCGATACCTATAAAAAAGGAGATTATTTCGAAACCGAATCAGGTAATAGGTATTTAGTGTCATTATTATATTTAAAATGTGGGTGAGCTAACCTGAACGGTTTGCTGATATTAACGGGCGCTTAACCGACGGTCAATAGACGGATTTCAGATTAGTCTAAAAATATACGTACTTCCAGTTAACTGCAAAAAGGCATCTATGTAACTAATTTTAACAGCAAATACGTTATTTGAATATTGAGGTAGGAGGTGTTATCGCACAGTTAAAATTTAATTTTTTTTCGGGCCTCTTCTAGCTTTTGAAAAAATTTCACCTCAGTTTTTGAATTCGATTTATAACTAAAAATTCTATGTTTATCACTTATCAAATTCTGCGTCTTTTTATTTTATTTATTTTATTTTTTATTTCCATCTTTATCAGTTGATGATTTTTGATTTAGAACATACGTGTCCGAAACGTTTTTTAGAAAAACGTTAAAAAATTTTCTTCCGTTTATTTGGCGGCTGTGGAAGTGTTTGAAAGCGCTGCAGCCTCCCGACAGCCGGGTGGAGAGGCCATCGACATTTGTCCAATGTTCAAACGGCACATCTAACCCGATCTAACCTACACGTTAAAATTAGTTCTTCGAGAAGTAGCTCAGTTTTTTTGTCAAATGAAGGTTTTTCTTGCAATGAAGTGTGAAAATTGTGGTGAACTCAAACGTAATTTCGTGGTAGCTTCCATTCCAATTGAAATAAAAAAAAGGAAAATCCTTACTTCCATCCTGCGAAATAGTGTAGATTCAATTTTATAGATTTACGTGCACTTTAGTCTCCAACACACAATTTAATCAAATTTTAAATTACGTGTGACAACAGACCATCAGTGACATTTAAACCCTTAGGGCCTAGGGGAGAACCAGCAATATCGTGCTAGACGGTTAAAGTTAAATGTTCGTTACTTAAAACGGAGAATGTGCAGGCGAATTGAATAGAAAATGTAACAGCAGCATGTGTTTCGCAACAATTAATATTCTCTAGCAATCAAAACTAATTTCTAACATTGTTTCGGGGACACCCTGTATGTTGTCTTATTTTTAGGTTCGCCATTCGCTATTTCCTATTTATCATCTCTGATTAGTTCAGGTTGGGATTTTTTTGGCATTTTTGCCGAAGGTGGCCGTGGAGAGCCATGACGTACGTAAACAAACAATTGTGACTCATTTGCGCGTTTTATCAAAAGCCTTTAGACCAAGCTAAAAATGATGATTCGGCTGCAATTCGCCTTCGGAAGGTGAAGAATACAGTGGCTCGAATTCAGGCTAGATAGATAACATATTAAGTTCTATGACGATGTTGCACAACAAATGTGTTATACAACGTTTTTATAATCTTTAAAAAAATAACGCTCTTCTACTGTATTTTCAATCCATTTTTCTTTATTATACAGGGTGATTCTAAAGTTAGAGTTATCCTTTTACCAGCAAATAGGGCTTCAAAAAGTAAAATTTTTTTTGCTGATGCTTTTTCGAAATATTAACATCAACGGAGATACTGGGTATCAAAGGTTTATTTAAAAAATTAAAATTTATTAATAATTGCCAAACCACTTGAGATAATTAAACAAAATTTTGTAGGCGCTAGTAATAGTCCAATTGCATTGGAACCATCACTTCGATAATTTTTACCAGAAAACAAGTTAAACAATTTTTGAGCCTTGGCTAAATTAGTAAATAAAAACTGAACTAAAAAATAATAAAAGAGCTTTTCTTTTTAGATTTGAACAAGGAATTCAATAATAATTTTTATTAAAAAGAAATCAGCGACATACTATTTTTTTTCAAAAATATTAAATAACTTTTTTACACGTGCGCCACTGGTAAGCCCAAAAATAATTTCTTTTATTGAAGAATTTCCCTCCCACCTAGCTACTGACACCTACAAAATTTTGTTTAATTACTTCAAGTGGTTTGGCAATCATCAATAAATTTTAATTTTTTAAAGAAAACTGACACCCAGCACCTCCGTGGGTGTTGATATTTCGAAAAAGCGTCAAAGGAAAAAATCTTATTTTTTGAAGCCCTATTCGCTGGCGAAAGGATAACTACAATTTTGGAATCACCCTGTATAATTTCCGTAATCATATATGCAGGATCGGACTTAAGAAGCCTGGCGCTCTGAGCCGTCGCCCATCCTCGTTCCCCCATAAGCCGGTATTGCATGTATGAAACGATATTTTTTACTTTTTTCAATTACTTAGTGTTTCATCAATAAATCCATTGGCTGAAAGCAAATTTTTTGAATTTTGGAAACTAAGTGTGTATTAATATAGTTCCTTAGCTTTAATGCGAGGCAAAATGTCATACTCCTCTTTCATAAACGTACCGTTTTACAAACCGGTTCTCTTCTTGTTCGTTGCTTTTTATTAACTTTGAAATATCAATCAGTACATTTATTTTGATAAGTGGCAGGCAATTGCCTTTATCACCCATTACTGGGGGAAACTTTCGCTCCAAACATTTTAAATGTCAATAGGGTGATCTGGTACATATTCCAAGATTATTAAGCCAGCAGATTTGGTTAAAAATTTTCAAGGAATCTTAGCATTGCCAATTATTATTTCAAATATGCATTTAAAATTTATTTATTTATTTATGTTTTTTTATTTTTTCATTTATTCAGATATTTTTTCCTAAGTAGGTTCCTTCAGATCAGCTCCGGTTAGCCTACACCCCAACACTAAGCGCCACCACATTTGTGTTATCAGATTATTTACATTGTTTATTTTGCTAGTTTCAGGTCTCAACAGTGGTTCTCTATGGCGTTCCAATAGTGGCGCTCATCATCGAAAATCAAGAACGACTCTGCTTGGCCCAAATATCCAACACGCTGCTGAAGCAGTTCAGTTACAACGAGATCCACAACAGGAGAGTAGCCTTAGGTAAGTAGGCGCAAACACTTGGGCTTGCAGCAGACAACTCCCAAGACTTAATTTTTTTTCGCATCAATAAAGTTACGTTTTCAAAAACGACCATCCTGGGTGTAGTTGCTTGAAGATGTGGCGACATGAAATGCTTGTTGAACAGGTTAGCTATTTCAGGAATAACTTGCGTGCAATGCACGCCAGTCCAACTAGAAATCTTGCGAAGAGCAGGTGCTATGCCCGTATCATCAAGAAGATGTGGCATGATAACGCGAAGAGAAGCCGAGCGCTTATGCAAGAGCTTCCTCGGAGACAACGACCCTCCAAGGCTTCCAGACGATTTCGCTTTCGCGGTTTTCCATGAATGCGCCTGGGGCTGTAGGGGTTCCTTTCTCCCCTCGAGATACAACTCCTCCAGAGCTAAATGTATCAAGTGTTTGATCTGCGGCTTGTTCTTCTCACCCAACAAGTTCATATTCCATTCTCATCGCCTGACCAGCAACGACAAATACGTTCAACCGGACGCAGCCAATTTCAACTCTTGGAGACGCCACATGAAACTTAGCGGAAATCCTCCGGAGGAAATCGTCCACGCCTGGGAAGATGTTAAGGCGATGTTCAATGGAGGAACTCGCAAAAGATTATTGTCGTCTTCAGCCGTGTCGCACAGTTTGAAGCAACACGTGTCAAAACCCCAGAACCAGCCGGTGGTACCATCACCAAGATTAGCCAGCTGCCAGGAGCTGCCTCTGCCCCTTTCTCGTGTGGCAATGGATCTCATCTATTACAAACCACTAGGTTTTTCTTCGTACTCCTCGTTACCGTGGCTCAAAGGCGCCCCTCTAATTTTCCCCCAGGAGAGCCCCCTGTATCCGTTGGAGAAGTCGTACCAGTCCGCGTTTAAACCGGTGCAGCCAATAGTGAAGAACTGCAGTTCGAAAATGTCGGACGATAGCGACCACGAAGTGGACATTGAAACTACCGATGACAATGCTGAATCTACTGGAAATTGGGAGATGGAAGAGAAAAAGGTAAGAAATTTTCATGTTACTTAAACAGGACATCGGAACTCCCGCATGAACGCGAAACACCAGAAGTAGAATTTCGGGGAATTGCTTTTCGATCTCCTTAAGGATGTTTGATGAATAAGAATTACTTGCTCCTCGTTATCGATGTTAATTTACCTAAATTTCTGATAAAAACCTTTCTGATTTAAAAGCCTCGAGACGAGCTAAGTTTTAAGTGTGATTTCTTTCAAATGGCCCGATCCCCGATGGTGCGATAAAATTCATTGAAAGTCCAAACAAGCCTTAATGAAGTATCTTTAAGTCTATGCGACGTAACATTTTCGAAATTAAGCCTCGATTAAGACGAATCTCAGCTGAACACAAACTCGTATGACGCACATTCATGATATTCCCTTTGGCTCCGAGGTTTTTCGTTCAGGCTCAGGTCTTTTGATTTTCTATGATGTACAAAGTGGGCACTTTTACAGTGCTCACCATTGGGGTGGTCGAATCGATAAGACTTAGTGTTAAAAATCGCTTTTATCCACATGCATTTGAGACGGAAAAAGAACCGCCAAGGAGAGTTCTTGAAGCGTTTGGGCGTGTAAAACTTGCACGAGGCGCCGGAACTGTCATCAGTTTTCAAGTTTAAGGCGGTGTCGATATGGATAATCCATGTATTCTTTTCAACTCGTAGAACGAGATTCGTGTTCTAAAGGTTAGACAAGCGCCTTAAACCGATACCAATTACTCTAATCCCTCCTTAATATTCCTTTTAATGAAGGTTTGCTATAGCAATAAAATTCACTCATATTCGGACTATTATTTTCGGCATGAGGGGGAGCTCGTATAATAGAATCAATTCCGGCTACTCCCTAGAGAACAGAGCTTCGCCAAGTATTAGTGCCGTCATTTATAAAAACAGAGAGCCTGCATAAAGCATCATTATTGTGATGTTCGTGATAGAAGGAAAAGGCCGATAAAAAATGGTGATTGTTGTTAAACTACGACAAAAAAATGTTTTCGCCCTTTCGCTTCTTCCCGATACCGAAAATGGAGGTAATGAAAAATTAATAATCAACGTGCGATTCCGGCTTGGAGTGATCAAAAAATGTCGCGTTTCAGTCGTGTTACCGGAAGTCGGGAATTTATAAAATGACCGCCAAGCGGACTGTGAACCGGATATCACGTTCGGACCATCGTCATTTTATGAAAAAAAGTAACAACATTTGTATCGATGGCCAAAGTTTATTGGTGCCGAGAAAAACGAGTAATTTATGTGAATAATGAGACAAAGCGAACAAAAACCAACTAAAAACCTTAAAAAATGTCTACTGTCAAACTTAAAAGACTCTCCACGACGGAAGGCGATGTTGTCGCATTGTTTTGGCTCTCCCTAGCACAGGTCCTAACAATATCAGTATTGTTAGGGCCTGCGCTGTAAGATGTGCCTTAAGTTTAATAAAAATAAATGGCGAACTGTAAAAAATGTAATGAAGCGTAAGGCAAATATGTATAGTGGTGACCACCACCCTTTCAAAGTCGATTAATGTGTTGGTCTTTTTAATCAAATGTAACTCAATACGTACGTGTATGTTTAACGGACCTTTCAATAAGATTAAAAGCAAATATCTGGCTTGAACAAGGCGCTACTCTAAAAATACAGGGTTATTTAATTTATGTCAAGTGTGGGTATAAATATAAGGGGAAATATGATCGAATATTATGGCAGTTTAGCCATAAGACGCACTTTTTGTATATTCCAATACTTCTTTATTTTTTAAGCCGCATAAATCTTTCTCTGTTCGGATCTGTGCAGATAAGTGTATGAAACCCAAGTCGACGTGGCCACGTCACCATTCGTCACAGAGCGTTATTTTTATTTTTTTTTGTTCGTCTACAGTATGTCCACAGATAGAGGACCCAAGAGGACAAATGGACAAAATATGTCGCTTTTCGACAAAAAGTCATTATTGATAAAAGTATCTGCTTCTTGAAAAAATACGATTTACGAAGATAACTTTAAACTTTTTTATACAGGGTGCAGAAGAATTACGAACACATGAAATACTATCAAGAGTAAACTAGCTTTATTTCCCATTTTGGAGTAAAATGGTAAATAAAAAACAGATTTCAAATTTTATCCAAAGTTTACATACAAAAGTCCACTATTCCAAAATAGTTTATAAATAATTCGAAATAGTAGATATTACTCATTCAAACACACCTCCCCCGTATTCGACACATTTCTCAAATTTAATATTGTGACCCTTGTTGTCATACTTGTTGTGAATACGTGAAATGAGGTGAAAAAGGTAAAATTAGAAATTGTTTGAATTAAAAAATAAATAAATAAAACTTGGAATACTCAGTTAAAATTGTGTATGTAAACTTTAGGTAGGATTTGAAATCTGTTTTTTATTTACCATTTTGCTCCAAAATGAGAAATAAAGCTAGTTTATTCTTGATAGTATTTCATGTGTTCGTAGTTTTTGGGCACTCTGTATAAAAAAGTTCAAAGTTATCTTCATAAATCGTATTTTTTCAAGAAGCAGAGACTTTTATCAAAAATGACTTTTTGTCCAAAAACATTATTTGTCCTCTTGGGCCCTCTATCTGTGGACATACTGTATAAGGGCAGACACCCTTTTTTAAGCACTGCTAGTGTTGCTTAAATCGTTTTTTAACACATATGTCACCACTCGGCATCAATAAAACTTAACTACAGTTAGAACGTTTTAGGAGTACTTTGTACAGCATTTCCAGTTTCCTTCTATAACATAAGTTTCCTGCACACTGTGTCTCAGTTATCACGTATCCTGCCGTGTTAGCGACACTACCAATTTGAAAACGTACCGTGTTTCCCCGAAAATAAGCCCTAGTTGAGTTGGTCGACGGAGGGGAGTCCCCTCTCCCAGCCTCCCAGTTGGTCAATGATGAATGGTGATGTGCACACTGTGCGTACTATAACCTTGCACAGTTTTAGTAAGTTCACATTCATGCACCGTTTTAGCAACGAAAATCTTATAGTTCTCTGCAAAAAAATAGAAGTTAGGGAAATGTTAAGAGGAGTAAGCACGTATCAGGCTGACGACCATCATTACCTGAATCGGAAGACATCCTATTTGAATGGACTGCTAAGGAGCGAAGTACCCTAATTCTTTTTTTACAAAAATTTGATTTAACACGAGTTAAAGAGAAAAAAATCTTTTTTTACACGAATTGTTTTGTTTTAACGCGATTTTCAATATTCCATGAATTTTTTTAATTAATTTTTCTGATGAATTTTTCTTACGATATTTTTTTTATGTTTCTATGAATTTTTTCATTCTCACTTCTTAGAAATATGTATTGTAACTTCATAATTTTGATGGTAATCATCGTGAACAACGTCATCTTAATGAGGAACGAGCTGCAAAATTTCAACGTGAACTTAAATCATTAATGGCATCTTACAGGGAACTTTATAACGATTTATCACGAAATCAAACACAATATTTAATAACTGATTTCCTTCTAAAAACCACTGAATTATCAACACAGGAGATTAGAGATGATAGTGCAGAAATAATTTCACAAGATGATGAACAAAATAATTCTGGTGATAGCAGTGATATTGTAGTCTTTCGCACACTTATGCGTTTATTGTCAGAAAGTGACAATGCATAAAATTTTCCTATCTTTATATCATTTTTACTTTTTTTATATTAATGAATTTCAGATATTACTTTCTTTTTTTTTAAGTATAGTTTATTTTTCATAATATACAGGGTGTTTCAGAGTTGTGGTGGCAAAAGGAGAGATTCCTCTGACCAAAATAAGAAGAAAAGTTCATGTGAACATGAGTCCATAAGTGCTTTGTTTTCGAGATACAGGATGTTAAGTTTTAAAAAAATTTTTTTTGCTATCAACAACCAAGATTGACAAACTAACGTTGTTGACTTTCAGTTCAGATCAATGCAGACCGTTTACAATAAACACACTCACTTTATTAAAAAAAATAATTCTAAGCATTATTATTTCTCTATATGGAGTTTAGAGACGTGCCGAGGTATGGCAATGCAATTTTTTCTTGAAAACGAAGCAAGACACGGAAAAAAGCCAACAAAAATGTACTATTTTTAGTGGGGTTATCTGAATATCACATAAAAGCCGCAAAAAAATAACAGGGTGATAGGTTTTCCTGCAAACAACCGACTTGCTCGTTGGGTACGCTCCTGGAAACTCTGGATCAAATCTAACTAGTCCAGACGGTGTATAATAATTGTTTTAATAAACCGTAAAAATTTTATTCAAATGGTAAATGCGTTTCTAAGCGATAAATAAAAAAAATCTTTTTTTTTTTAAACTTAACACCCTGTATCTCGAAAACAAAGCACTTGCGGACCCATATTCATATGAACTTTTTTTCTTATTTTGATCAGAGAAATGCCCCCTAGGCTTTTGTCACCACAAGTCTGAAACGCCCTGTATTTAATGAGTTAAAATGTGTAAGCACGAGATAAATTCTTAAGTGGACTCTAACAAGTTTTTTTTATATTGGTTATTGTACTTTTTAGTTGTTTTTTTAGATCTGGAACCAATCTGCTATTTTTCCACTTAGCCAATATCTTTTTCTACAGGAATTATTTGGGAACCTATCTATCGTGTAAAAAGAGAATTAGGTGTATTTGGTTCAGAACCTGAAGAAATATTAACGATTGTGCACGAGAAATAAGACATTCCCCTCAAATGAACCTTAACGCGTCTTTTGCAGCAAAAATTAACGCAGGGTTATTCAAATGCCCCACGTAAAATTCATATCTTTTTTATAAATGACTTTTTCGAAAAACGCTGAGACACGTAACTTCATTGAAATCACTGTTCAACTTTCGGTGATAACATTCATCCCTTATTTACAACTCCTTCATCCTCAGCCACTCTAACTTTTTTTTCCAAATAACAACTTAGGTCATATGAGGGCGCTATGAAAAGGTCTTCAAAAACTGTATTCGGTGGTACCTCTCATTCCGTTTTGATGAAATAAGGGCTAATTATTTTTTAAGGACAATGCCCTTTTTAATAAAATGAGTTATCCTAAATAGATAATTACCATTTACCTAATTTCATTTAATGTGGTAAATGTTGAAAATGCCCTCCACCTTTCACCTGACATGCACCGAGTCTAGGATAAGTATTATCTACTGCACTACGAATATTTTTGGATGAAATATTATTTATTTCCATTCTTATCCTATGTTTAAGGTCCTCAATGCTTTCAGGTCTATTTTGGTACACCTTTTCCTTTGAATACCCCCATAGAAAGAAATCGTGTGGTGTAAGACATTTATTGCATTAAATGAAATTAGGTAAGTGGTAATTATCTATTTAGAATAACTCATTTTATTAAAAAGGGCATTGTCCTTAAAAAATAATTAGCCCTTGTTTCATCAAAACGAAATGAGCAGATCCAGATTTTTCGGTACCACCGAGTACAGTTTCTGAAGACCTTTTCATGCAGCCCCCATATGACCTAAGTTGCCATTTGAAAAAAAGTTTGGGTAGCTGAGGATGGAGAGGTTGTAAATAGGGGATGAACGTTATCACCAAAAGTTAAACAGTGATTTCAATGAAGTGGCGTGTTTCAGCGTTTTTCGAAAAAGTCATTTATAAAGAAGACATGAACTTTATGCGGGACATTTGAATAACCCTGTACAAGCCCAGGTCTTACTGCTAAACATGGTATTCTCATCAGTTCCGTTCGATCTTGCGGTAACCCAGACCTCGGTGGTGGGCCTCGCAAAACTGGCACCCCGTATCAGCCCCACTAATATGACACATTTTTAAGTACCTTAGACTTAAACGAACTCGTTCCCTAATTTACCGCGTACGATTCGTCCCGAACTGCAACAAAAACAACGTTTATTCCATGTGGCAGGAGAGAAAGAAAGAAATAAAAGCGGAAACTTTCCGTGTATTATGAAATTTTGGGTCATTACTTTTAGAAGAAATGACGCGAGACGAAGGTTTAAGTTGTTCCAAAATGACCCTGTTATCTTGTAAGTGTACGTGCCTTGTTTTGCGATATAAAAAAAGCAATCATGTACAAAATCAGCGCTCGGTATCGACTGTTTGTATGTTTCCATTGGGACACATTCGTCGGCAGTTGAACGTCTGCCAGCCTGAACTCCCTCATGGATAAGAACTCATTTAACTTGGAATGTGTATTTATTATATTCTCGCTTCGTTTCTGCTAATGGGTCTTCACAGGCCCGCATTTCTTTGATTTCCTTGCCGATTTTAATTACCTATTTCGCGAAATAGATTTTTAATTTCGTGTGGTAAACTGCGCTTCGACCGTCAAAACGGGCGTCTGAGAGAAGAAACGCGGCCCTGCCGGGGCAATTTCAATTTGCTAAAGTTAGTTAACAAAAGAAGCATCCCGCCTGTGTAAATTTTAATTCAAAATCACATAGTAAAAAGTCGACGAGTGATTATTTTACTGGGGATAAAGGTACAACAGTTCCCCCAAGCGATTTAGTATAGTAATTTAAAAAACTGCCGCTTCTATTGTCTCAAAATGTCACATTAAATTAAGCGTTTTACCCAAAGAGCCAAAAGCAAATCGAGTCGGCATTTCCTCCGTGTTGAGTCGTTTCATTAAATTACCCGAAGAGAAACCTCCCTGTATCTGCCATTCTGTCTGACTATCTGCCGTTCTACCTTCCTTACGTTTGTGACGATTCTACACAGACGATTTTGATAAAATTCCCCAATGAAGGCGGTAATGACTTCGGAGCATAGATGAGGAGAGAAATCAAATTTCAAATATGCATATTTTAACGGGAGGTAATTTATAGGCAGCTTTATTAAATGAAAACTTGCCCCCGTTATATTCAACTTCAATTACCAATTATGCAAAACTCTCCAGAAAGTCAATTTCACGATTTATTTCAAGTCACAGAGTCCAATAGAAACATTGTCGGATTTTCCGTCGTGCAGACGAGGGGAGAGGCGTTTTATAGATATTTTCGTCCATCCTCCCTCGGGGCAGATCAGATCTTAAATATTCACAGATTGTATGCTGTAGCTCCTAGCATTGTGTATATTCGTTTTCGGATATTTTAAATATTCAGTGCGCTATAGAAGCAGTAATTAATCTATTGTCAGATTTTCTCTCATTGTTGAATTGTATTCACTCTACGGAGCCGACTTTAATTTACTCGTAAGAGTCCCATTATGTTTTTATATTTACATAACTTGTAACCGTGCTAAGCGGAGGTTCATACAATATTTAAGGCCAGTTATTTCACCCCTTTATTTTGCTTGAAATCGATTTTGTTTTTATAAGCAGTAAAGATAGGTATGAGCGTTTTTTCATGTTTCGAACAATTTCACTATAAACGTTTTAAATGTAAACTACTCATAACTGCGCAGGTTGTTCTAATAGTAAAATATTCGTGTTTTTTTTCTTGCAAATGGCATATTAACACCATGCACTTCCTCAACTCACCAGAAATTTTATTTTCCAGATTCGAGAATCTTCCAAGAGTCCACAAGTAAACATCGCAACTCCAAGGGAGGAGCATTCACCATTTAGTCAGCATAGAAACTGGAATGTAACGAGACTTTCCATGGACGCTCCAAGTAGAGAGACCTTTTTAAATCGTCGTCAGGACGTTCAAAACGAATTTTTGGTTGGAGAAAATGGTAAATTTGTCTTTTTCACTATAAAGTAACAAAAAATCCTTCGTCTTCGAAATGCACAGAGTGGCAAAATAGGCCAAATCTGACCACTCGATACAAAATTTGGGCTTGATTGCATATTAAAAACTGATGAAGTGTGAAATAAAAACTTTCATAAAACTGATAAATTCTTTTTACCAAGATAATTATGTGTTCCAGGTGAAACCGGTCTTTCTCTCAGAAAACCTGCATGCATGGAGATAGGATTAAATCTGACGTCGAGTTACAACGCGTGTTCACCTCAAAGCGGAACAGCATATTCTATACCTGAAACTGAAAACAAAGTGACGTAGTTTTGTAGATTTGCTCTTTGTTAAGTATTTTTAGGGCATAGTATTCAAAAACTATTATCCAGTCGTACGATATAGTCTAGTCATAGAATTAAATCAGTGATGATAGATTAAGGAGAAAATCTTAGATTACTTAGAATTATAAGAAGAATTATTGTATGTTTTATTGATCACCTTCACCCATTTTGAGGCATTTAGGTGGATGACCTCCTGGCTAAACGCAATAAAACTTAGGGGGGAAACGGGTGTTCGAAACCAGAAATAGGAGTAGTCGAGTGATCAAAGACGAATTCGAGCTACTTGCCGAGTAACTTTTTCTGTACAACATAGACGAACGATAGTGCTCAGCTTGTCCCTTTGGAGAAATTTTCACCTGTTCCACTTGGGACACTTTTCAAGGAAAGACTAAAGTTTGAATTAAACCAAATAATTAAAATACTTTATTTATTGAATAACCGACTAAGAAAACAAATTAAATCATAGTTTTTTTTTTAAAACACGATCGTTAACAGGCATGCGTAACGCCATGTCAGACTTACAAATATGTCTCTTATTTCACATAAACTGTTGTACCTTAAAACGAAGTAAAAATTATATACCATAAATCACTGTAGTACATAATCTACAATACAGAATATGGAGCCGAAGACCATTCTAACATCTCAGACTCCAAAACGACCCCACGATAGTATTTCTTAAGAGATAGATCATTCACCTCCCATTGGAGGAAACGAATAAAAAGCACATCAGATAAATGGAATAACTATAAACCTTTGAATCGTTAAATAAATAAGAAAAGCTAAGAATGTATGTATAAAAATAGTAACATGCTCAAAGCCTTTAAGAAGGTTAGCTCATAGACAACTGGCCTAGAGCGAGTAGTTTTTCAACAGCCGCGTTTATGTCTCCGAATGTTGATATTAAGGCTTGCAGATTTGCTTCCCGGTTTAAAAATCCCATAGCAGTTAACTGCTCCAGTTGCTGTTGATATCTCTGCTCTGGAGGCAAGGATTGATCGTGTCCTGCTGTCATTCCAGCGACCATGCGAGCCATGAACTGAAAATAAACGAATCAGGTAAAAACTGACTTACAATGCTCAATACGCGTGTACATGCCACTCCTTACCTCTGAGAACGAATCACCACCTGTTCCTGGGGTTGATGTAGTTGTAGAGGTGACCGTTGGAGTGGATGTAACACTGGTAGTTGTTGTCGTAGTGGTAGTAGCATCACCAACGGTGGCATCCTGTGTAGTTGGTAGAGTACCGGGAGGCACGAAGGTGTTCACAAGGGAAGGGGCTGTCTGCCTCAGGGTCTCCATACCTGGACATAATAAATAGAATATATCCTTGCATAAAGAAACTTAATAAAATACTAAATAAACGGGGTGCTAAAAGTCCAAAAATATTATTTCTTTTAAGTTTTAAGATTCACCTTGCTGAATTTGTAATATTGCATTCAACGCCTGTGGATTTGTCATAAGATTCTGCATTTCAGGGTTCTGAAGTTGCTGAATAAACTGAGGCATCATATTGCGCATTTGGTCCTGAAGTTGTGGATGTCTAGAAAGCAGTGGATTTTCTGCTAGAAGGGCATTTGCCATGTTCGGATCGGCAGCCAAAGCATCCAATACTGAACGTGTGTACGGTGCCGACAACATGTTTTGAATCATCGAAGGATTCTCAGACATCTGCTGTAGCAAACTGGCCATTGGTGGATTATTCATGACGTTCCTTCCTGGACTAGTCGCCGGCGGCGGATTTGCTTGTCCCCTGCTCCAAGGATTTGGTAACGGATCCCTATTTTCAGTACCTAAAAGCGATTCTCATAATTAGATAGTCCCTTATTACACCGACTAAATATTCTCTCTCTCTTACCTTGTTGTGGATTATTTACTTGAGTATTGTCCAATAGCCCAGAAAAAGGGTTCTGTGAGTATTGCTCACTTGCCGCAGACAACATAGGTTCCTGAATATCGCGATACATTCTGTGCAGGGCATTGTATCCGCCGGGAATGCTTTCTAGATTGCTCATAGCTCTATCATGACTTCTCATTAATTCTTGGAGCATTGAAGGGTTTCTTGCAAGTTCCATGGTTTGACGAAGCAGTTCAGGATTATTCAACATATGGCTGATTTCTGGATTTCTCTCCATTAAGTCTTGCATCTGAGGGTTTCTAGTTATTAAAGTTCTCATGTTTTCCGGATCATTCATCAATCTTTGAACCAGAGGATTGTCTAACAAGGATCGTAACATGTCAGGATTGGAGAGTAATTCGCTTTGCATTCTGTTTTGAATTTCCATGAAACTAGATGCTCCAAGACCTAAACTGTCAAGACCAGCTAATCCACCTAAGCTGCCTAAGTTAAACGGAGTTGCTCCAATGTCAGCTGCAGTAAAATAATAGATTTTGAAATAACATTGTTTAGATAAAATAAAGTATTTCTTATTTAACTGCACAGCAGTCGGTCATGGAAATATTGAAAAACGTTAAAGGGGAATTTAGACCTACTTCTCTGCAATTAAATAAAAAATGTCTTGACTTGTACCTGGAGGTCTTTGAACAGAAGGTTCGGTACTTTGGGGAGCAGCTCGCACAACTAAATGAATAGTTAACCCATCTTTGATGTTATGGTTTTTTAAATTATCTCCGTCCTTCATGATTTTACCCGCAAATATGAGACACAACTGTTCAGGCTCCACAGAGAATTTTGGAGCGATAAGATCTTTAAACTGGAAAAAAGAAAGATCTGAAGACACTTTGCATTTCTCCAAATGTCAAAAAAGAGAATAAAATTAACAATAAACTTGACAATATTCTAGGTTGGTGTCTTTATGGAATACTGTCCAAGGAAAAATACCCTTACCCGCTATTAATAGATAATTTATTACCAGTGTTCATTGGATTCTTTTAATTAATACCAAGTCGATTCATTTTATGTATGCTGTAAGGAAACTCTCGAAATATGAACGTTAACAGATGCATACTTCAACTAATTCTAAACATGCAGTTGCACATTCAAGCTGTGCTAAAGGTCGATTTCAATTCAACACACAATGGAGACATTCAGCAAAGGTAACAGTTGTTAGTAGTGGGGTAACATATTACAAAGAAACTACTAAACTTTATGTAAAACTTTATTTGTGACACCCTATGACACCAGTTGAACACAAAAAGCTGCAGAGGACAGAAACAAATATATTTGGGCAGACAAAAATTTTGTAGAAAATTCTCAAGAACAGCATGTCTTTAATGACATACTCAATATCAATGAGAGATCAGGCAATAATAAAGATAAAGCTCACCACAAGGAAAACATCCAAACTGTTTATAAAGAAGGCAAAGGAGTTATTATTCACAGAAATAATCTATATGGGAAAAGACACACCTTCCAATGAAGAAGATTCACCCTTGTGTTTCTTTCTCTGTTAAACTCAGGGTTAATCCCTAGATTAACATGGAAATGTAACACTCCTTTATTGAGCCAGAAAAAAATCTTTTTAAAAAGAATGTACAGCTCTGTCTTTTTTAGCTAAAGAACTTGAAAATCAGAATTGAATGCATTGACTATGTTGCATAAAAATGAATCATAATCTATTCCCAAAAGAGGTTTTTTTTGCTTAACTCTGAGTTTCTGCAAAATGTGATGACACCCACACTCTAACAAAACAGGGTCTTTGAAAAATATTGATAACCAGTCGACCTGTGACAATAAACTTATCTAGATATTGGATTTGTAAATAGATTTGTTCTATCACTTAAACAGAACTAGTCATGTGATATAAAATTAAATTGCAAAGTACCTATGTTTCATGTAACAATTAAAAACATAAGAGTGAAAACTACTGTACATATTAGAAAGCAATGACTCTGCTAAAAATCTGTTAAAAAATGTTAATGAATCGCTCTATTTTTCATAAAATGTCTTGCATGGATAGGTCATTCTTTTTACAAAATTATTTTTGTGAATTTCCAATATTAACAAGACATTTTGAGAAACGGACTTAGTTTTTACCTCTTTGATACCGAGGTCTTCCTCAACCTCAAAGGATTCCTTCTCCTTTGGTGTTTTCACATGAATAGTGATCTTTTGGGGGGGGGTTGTATCAACACCTGCCACTTCAGCCTTTGGAGACATCGCTTCTTCTTTCTGTTGGATATTTTCAGTCGCGGCTTGGGATCCTTTTGGTTGCTCGTCATTTTTCGGGGGCTCTTCCTCTGGCACCTTTTCTTCCTCAAAATTGACGGGTACATCGTCGGCCATGTTTGACTGGTTGGAATGACTAATAACTTTATTCGGCACTCTAAAACTGTGACACTACGAGTCAATTGTGTAAATGAATGAGATAAATTGTTATAAATGTACTAAGCGAATTAATAACTGGTAAATGAATATTTTTATTCGAGTTCGTACAGGAAAACCCCTGCCAAATAGGCCAAAATAAGGAGGTGATTTTTAGATTCCAGTACATCAAAATCAATTTCAATCGTCACCTGTCTCATAATTTGTCAAAGTCAATTATCACCATAGGCGTTTTCATGTTATACGAAGCGAGCAACTAGAGCGCTACGTTTTTAAACGTTAAGGACGACGTCCGAAATATTGAGAGCGTCTGTCACGAATCCTCTATTTAACAGTTAATTCGACGATTTAGAAGGATTGGACGAAGCCAACCTGTATCATCACCAAAATTGCTCATACTTTTCAAATTGAAGGTCGTCTTGTATTAATACTCTTAAAGCGTAATTTCATCGCTAGAATTGCGTCATGCGTGACGTAACATGATATGATGACGTCCTTTCTTTCAATTTCGCTACCATGGACTAGTGCTTTATTTGCATGGGAGGGGGAGGGGGGATAACAAACTATAAAAAGCAATATAGCTTGAATGTTCAAACTTTACCAGTAGAACTAACGAATGCTGGAACTACGAACGATCACACTTGAAAATGTGTAAAACGAAGATGTATTTTCCATTATATTTGTTTTAAAAATTAACACTCAAAAAAATATAACTGAAACGCCTTTGTATTTAAATGATAACAAATTAAAAGAAAATCGAACACGGGCAGTTAATGTAAAAAGTATACTTTTTTCATGCCTTAATAATTACAGACACTTATAAAAAGAAGCAGATTAAAATTTAAGCACTACATTACGGGTTAAAGTCTGGATTTTTTCTTAGTATCACAAATCCTTCCATAATGGGAGTAAGGGATAAGTACTCTTCAGTAGCTAGTTCGGCCCGCTCTCCATGTGCGAGCAACACTGGAGTAGTGTGAGTTTGGAAGCCAGTGATAGTTTTTGGTTTACCAGCTTGCCCAACTACGTCAACTGCCTATAATAAACATAGCGTTATACATTCGTCCTCCGTTTCTTTCAACCTAAATCATAATCGTAATTTCATCTTATTTGATCTGTTGATATAGTAACATTCCATTTCTCCGCATGTACATGTTCATACATGTAGGAAAAAGGGGACATTTTTATTCAACGCCACGTATAACTATTATAATTATTACCAGTCCAACACGAACAGGAACTGGAAGTGGATTAAGATCTTCATCAAAGGTCACTAACATTCTGGGTTGCATTGCTGCAGCCAATGTATACAAAAGGTAGTGAGATTTTCCAAGGATAACTATAAAAGAAACATAATAAAATTACCAAAATGGGGTAACTGTTTACGAAATATTCAAAGACATGCTCTCTCTCTCTCTCTGAATTATTTACATTTACACGCACACTGTATAGTCTGACCGCTTATCTGAGGCTCAAAGAATTGAAATTAATACTCACTTAACATCAGGTCTATTTCAAAAAAGTTGAATTCAACCAAATGTTAGATTAGTATGTGGGGCTGTGTAAACCAGGGCAAAACACGTAATCAAAATGTAAAAACGCACTCCCATAGTGAAATGAACGCCTGTCACACTTTTCAAAAACGTCAATACTTACTGTTCTTAACATCCAAAAATCCTACAATCGTCGCTAACAAACCAGCAACAGCTACAGGATTCATGAGCTGCCGATCGCTATGATATGGGCTAAGCGTCAAAGTTCCTTTACCTAAATGTGTCAGTCCTTGTGCTATGCGAACCATGAATAAGTTATTTGGATCTTTGGCATGATATTGAGCCAACTGTCTCAACATTGCGGCTAATCTTGCATTGTTGGTGCCTGCACCCACTAATCCCATTGCAAAAATTGCGTTGTGTGCTACTTCTGAATCGCTGTCATGCGAGAACTTGCTAAGGGTATCTAATATGCTTAATTTTGGGTTAGATACTGAGATAAGGCCTAATGCCAGGGGAACAGCCCTTCTTATAATGGGCTCACAATAGCGAAGCAAATGACCGAAAGTTCTGAAAGCCATCTCGCTGCCGATATCTTCACCCATGCTGATTAAAGCAATGCCGATAACTGCAATGGCTTGTCTGGCTGAGAGGTCCTTTTCCTTGTCTTCAGTTTTTTCTTTCTTATCTTTATCTTTGTCTTTTTTGTCTTTGTCTGAGGTTTCAGCACCTTCGTAATGTTCCGAGCAGATGTGAAGCAAATGTTGTACTTTTAATACGTTTCCAGTTCCAGCATAAGCGCAAATATCTACCATAGTTGTGGCCATAGATCTGCAAAATTTGAAGTTTTTCAATGAAATTCAAAACAATGATTATCAAAGCTACATTCTAAAATACAGAAAGGACATTTTTACCAAAAAATCATGCTCAACATCATGCATCTTTGAAATTTTGACAAAAATAATACGAACTAATCGGAAACAAACATAGAAACGGAGTCCGCTTTCCCTTCGCCACATGTTCAGGACTTACCTAAACGGTTCTGGTATAACCTGCAAGGCAGCGATGATAGTCTCAATGCTCTCCTGTTTCCCCAAATGGCACAATCCAAGACCCAGCGGCAGAAAGCGGGCATAAGTATCCTTTTTCAAGTCTTCTTCAGATTTCTCCATCAAAGTTTGCATGAGTGTCGTTGTCACTTGTGAATTACCAGAGCCTACTGCAATCAAACCGCAAGCCAATGCCGCAATGGCCACAACTTCCATATTCGAATTTGGGTCAGAAAAGACTGGAAACAACAAGCTGAGCACTGCGTCTCTGTTGGAACCGACATATGCCAAGCCCAATCCCAATATGGCTCCAATGCGCATTATCGGCGCGTTATGTAAGACATAGTCACTTAGTAAAGCTAGAGCTGGATCGCACTCGTTTCTAACTCCACAGTTAACAATTCCACAAGCAAGGAGAGCTCCTGATTTAATATGATCTTCAGAGGAATACAAGTATTTGTCAATCGGAGTTAAGCCACCGTCGACGTCCCACAACAAAACTAGCCCAAGCGTTGCTGTGGCACTCAACATGCCATGGTCTTTATTTTTGTAAAGCCACTTATTGCCATCTTCCATTAGCAGCTTGTCTTGGCCGAAAGCGGCATTTACGAAACCGTTTACAAAACTAGCAGCTAAATTTTGTTTTGCAGAGTCGACCTGGCTTCCACCAAATGACGGTCTTGTGTTCTCTAAATGCGATTTATAAACGTCTTCAGGAGTTTTAGGTTCCATAATATCTAACTCCCTTGCTAAGTTTAAGAAGTGATTGTTTAGGTGGCAGTTGGCCATTATTTCAGTGAGGTCTTCATATTCTGGGGTGGTTTCGGGTATTTCTATGTAGATTTGCTGGCGGCCTAACATGAAGGCTAGTTGTTTCTGGACTGTTCTGAAATTGAAGATTATTTAGTTATTGATATTTCCAGTTAGTTCATATTCTGGGTAACTTTTTTATTAATTAAGAGGTAAATTTGTCTTGGAAATAAATAGATAAACATATTAGTCCCTGTAATCATACTTAAGTTTTTGCAGAAATTTTAAGTTACTGATTAATATACTTACATATCCTTGCATGATAAGAAAATTTCTTCTATAAGTGCATGATCATTTAATTGTAAAGCCAGGCGCAGAGCTTGAGGATACTGATTAAATTTTCTAAATAGAAGCAAAGCGGTTTGCAATAGGGTTGTGTTTTCTGGATCAGCAACATAAGGGACACAGCTTCAATAAGAAAAAAATATTATCATACAAGAGGCAAGAAAACTATTAACACTAAGTCTTGCCTTGTCAAATATAAGCAAACTCTAGGATAAATGTTCTCATCAACATATTTCTCTAAGAGATCAAGCCTTTCAATTTCCATAAGTAAATCACATGCCTCTGCTTCAGCATTATGAGCTATATTGTAAGGGACTATTTGCTTAGTCAACTGAATCAACTTATCCTCCAAATCCTTGTCATCAATATCTTTTTCTGCCCATTCACCAGCAATTTCTCCAGACAAATGCCTAAAAAGTTTTAATATTGGCAGAAAAAGAATTGGATTGTCACTTCAACTGCCTAACATTGACATTCAGAAAGAACCCAAGTTTGAGGTTTTTGTGTGTGTTTACCTAGCACCAATTATGGCAACTTTAAAGCGGAGACATACCTGACATACTCATGCCCCCATTCTCCAATTTTGTCCAAATCAGAAGATAACCTGTATTTCAAACATTCTCGGCCTGAACCCATAGTCATAGCTAACACTGAAACAATATCAGCACAGACACCCTTGACTTGAGGGTTTTTGATTTTTTCATATATCTCTTTCATTGTATCATAATGGAGACGCATAAATTTTAAAGGCTTTGGAACAGAAGTCATTGATGTTGTTGAGGCTCTAATCTTTGTACCAAGGACATTAAGAGCTGACAAATACAAATTTTGGTCATTTTCCTGAAAGATATTTTGAAATTAAGTTTCAAAATGAGCTATGACTAGACAATTTTCAGTTTTTAGGTTAACTTACTGTTAGTCTCTCGACACAAAGATTTAGTTCATCTTGCAATTGTTTATCCTCCTCGGACTAAAAAGTAACGGAGCAATGGCAATTATAGCTCAAATCTCGTAGAAAATTTACATACCAACTCAAGCTTCTCCTCTTCCGTATCCTTTTTCTTCTCGGTTTTTATAGGGACCTCAGCGTTGGTTTGGGCCATTTTCTCACTACGAGCTCAATTCTCTCACAGAATTCGAGTTCAGAAGTTACAATTATAGATCCGATAAATTTTAGTTTAATTTAATTATTTCTAACTAGTAAAATTTAAAACGAAATATTATGTGAGGTATAGAATATAGAAATAAAGAAAATCAATTTTTTTGCTTGTCATCTTGTCAGCCGGACAGGCGACAGAATTAGAAGAGCGTCAAATGTCAAAAGTATTAGTGAGGTCGGTTTCAGGACGCATGCGAGGAATTATTGAGTGACGTGTAGCTGCTTAAACAAAACTGCGCAAGGATTTACTAATTATTACGTCAGGATTAAATCGTCACTTCACTTTTAAACATTTTCTAGGAGGCGACGGTCTTTTTGGTCGTCACTGTATATCAGTGACGAAGCATTACCTGGAATAATATCAGTATTAAGCCATGTACCGTTCTTCACGTCGGGAATATGGTTAAACTAACCCTCTCCAATGAATGTATGGTTCTCTCAAAAATCAAACCATGTTGATATAATAAAACACTTTTACTTTAGAAATTTGACGATATTTTACAAATAATAGGTCCTAATCTAGATGTTGGACAATCATCGTACAGTGAATTGCAAAAACATGGAACAATCCGAGCGAATGGGCAAACTTGCTGAGAAACGTCTAATTTAGGTTTCAAGCCGCTTACTGATTTGATATCAGTTCGGTTTCGAAATGCATCAATACATTGAACACTTATATCGTTATCATTGAACACCTATTAAGGTCGAGTACTCGAAAGAGAAATGCTAAAGTACCACCTGCCAGAAAATACGGAACTGTTAAAGGCGCGCGTGGACACCTAGGAAGAGATGAGCGCGAGCACAGTTGCAAACGGAGACACAAATAGGAGAATACACAAATATAGCAGCACATGGGATATGGGAACATGCAGACGAACATTCAGAGAAAAAGTGAGATGTTCGAACATTTCGACTGGCTAATTTCGTGGTTAATTTTACCTCCAACATTTATGCGATTCACTGTACTGAGTAATAAATTAATTGGCCAACCAATACAAAGGGAAACTAAACCAACATGTTCCTAATGGGTCAAAATCCATTAAACTTACGTAAGAATAGTGAGGAGGTTGCGTGGGTCAATTGAAAGGGAACACGGTATCATATATAAATTGGCTCCATATTTACTATTAAATAATTCGTGAGATAAGTTTTTTTGCTTATAGTTTCGATTTCTTACCTAATTTCTTTATTTGTTCATTTGTTAAATTTCGTTGAACGTCCGAAATGTAAGTAATACCCAGTTTTTCCGACTTTCTCAGGAGACTCGTCCCCGGCCTTCTCCACTAGCACCTGCGATTTCGAGCGCCCTTCTACCCAGTGCAAGGACTTCTGGCGAGAACTACAAACGTGAAAACCGTTTGAATTAGGCGCAGACCATTTCAGTTGAGAAGTCCCCGTATATTGGAAACAAATAGAAGTATAAAAAAACAATGTGAAATTATTTTACAAAAATGCAAAGGAACCGCTACAAAAGAAGTCCGTGGTGGTGGCGACCACCGTGTAGGAACACATAATTTCTCATCAAATCTGGACGTCCTAAAGCTACAGTGAACACAACTATTGTTTTCAAAATATGAAGCTTCAGAACTGCACTAAAAAGTCGTTTTGCAATTTGAGTGGCGACCATTTATATCCTCATCGAGAGCAAAGTTTCCTCAAATCCAAATTTATGTTTAAAATTACTTAATACACTAGGGTTACAGGACCTTATTACAGTAATCGTTATGGTACAGTAATTCAATTTATAATTAAAATAACTCTAAAATAATTTCTCAACTCCGAAATTACTGGAGCCCTAGATATAGACACAGACAATTTAAGTTTCATAGAAAAAAATCTGCAGTATACGCATAGAGAAATAAACAAAATCTTTCTTATATTATTTAACTTTAAGAGACTAGATTCAGATGACTAGATTCGAGTGTTACATAACTGGTGAAAACAACTGGGATATGTATTAGCATTAACTTCCTTCTTGACTGAGTATAAAATCAACTTACAGACACAATTACAGGAGGCCGAACTAAGAACCTTAAGAAAGACACCGATTTAAAGTGACGAATTTAGGTACAAAATTATTGTGTTGTCGAACATCACGAACAATATTAATGATCTGGAAGTATATATGTTATATCCGTTACAAGACGGGCATTTTTCTGAAGGTACCCATTACACTGACTTACAAATATGAAGTTCATGATAATAGAGAGATTTTGGATTTGTCACTCAAGAAAGGGCCCATTCGCTTTCTGTTAAAATTATTCTAGCGCTCAGTGGTAAAATGTAACGGAAACAATAGGACACGATATTCTTATGAATGTGGAGGAATAATTAGCTATCAAGAACAATTACATTCACCGTTTAAAACAAAAAGGCAAATCGTGCGTCCACGAACATGCGAAGAACAACAATGATCATAGTTACGTGATAACACACTTCCAAAATCCCTCACTGTTACGTATGGGGTTTGCTGGTGTGCTGTACCTGGTTTCACACCTCCCTCAACCCGATAATCTAAATTTAACACATCAAGTTAAATTAAAAAACTGTACTTCAAGTAGTGGTCTCGGCCTTTTCTAGTGGATGTTTCAGCTGATGCATTGGAAAAAATGTCACCACTTATATGAAAGTTCACAATTAAAAATACTTGCAATATGGAGGCATTTCCAGACGTACACCCCATGTAGTGTGTCCAAAACTCGTTCTGAATCGGGGAAAGCCTTTCGTTTGGTCGATTCATTCTCAAGTTTTTTGCACAATGGAGACCAAACGAGAACTACATTGAATGTTTCGCCATGTTGCACAGAATTCGAGCAAAGAGAGTCCTGAGAATGTTTTATTTTCAAGCTTTAATTTGCCGGAACAAGATAAGCGAAATTATAGATATAAATTTCCCCGTTTAACGAATTTCGTACGGTACCGCAGATATCCCACACTACATGTAGAACAAGTTTAAGGTACCTATACAATGTACTTTTTCGATTTTTGGAAGCATTACCTCGAACGTAACGTTTGGAAATAACTTCCCCAGCACGAAGATCATAATATTCCCTGTATCGATATTGCTGTAATAAACATCCTTATAATTTCTAGAATTCAACAACACAATGTATATATAGGGTGGATCATTTTAAAATAAAGGTATAATCGGAAGTGCCACCATTTAAACAATAATAAGTATTAAATGCATGATATCTGTCAACTTTCATACAAAGCCAAATTTTCAGAATTGTCTAGTTATATTTCTTCAATAGCCCAACGATGCAGTTTTTAACGGCTTAGTTTGTATACCTAAGCTATAGTCACATTTAGGAAGATGTGTCTGCCAGTTCCAGCTGTTTTATTGTTACTAGCCAGGGAGTTCCAAATTTCAGTCCTATCCAGTAGTTATAGACATTTGTGTTTAAAACTGTTTTTTTTTGGGGGCTAATTTAAAAGCATTGCCCTGAGATTTTATATTTTTCTTGTATTTTCTTCTGTTCCGAAAAAAAACGTGTTTTAGCCCAAATGTCGATACTTAATAAATATGTACTATATTCTGAATCTTTTAAAGTATCCATATATGTGGGTCAAAGTACGTTTGAACCGATCAAGATCCTTCTTGAAACAAAACTAAGTGTTCCCAGAACCAGACAAGTCTTCCATCAACTATGGAATAATTTCAACTTTTAAAATAAACAGGGACTAAATCTAGAGCCTCCCCGACTGAACAAACACACCAATATAAAAGTAACTAAACCTATTTCATCAACAGCCTTAGTAACGCTCAACAAAACTTCAACATATACAGAATGCATAACTGTGGCAACGTCTTAACAAATAAAACAAGGGAAAACAATGTTAATAGTCCGGGGCTGACCCTCAAATGGCCGACATACGATCGATTTGAGATTCGACTGATGGTCTAAGTAACATTCAAATTTTAGAGAAAATACTTATGACAATAAATATCACCATTTACCCTGTGCAAGTCTCTTGTTTCAAAATGCAAGTGACCATATTTTAATATGGGAAACTTGAACAAATAAACCAACAAATCCAATCTGTAC
Organism: Euwallacea similis; assembly: GCF_039881205.1. Classification (NCBI taxonomy): domain Eukaryota; kingdom Metazoa; phylum Arthropoda; class Insecta; order Coleoptera; family Curculionidae; genus Euwallacea; species Euwallacea similis. Next base: position 1,437,293 of record NC_089616.1, read on the forward strand.
TTGGAAAATGATTATTGCACATTTTGGTACACATAGTTACGTATTATATCAGATTACTGGCCGTTTAACGGGTACTTAACACGATAAACATATAGCGTAGCCTTAATTCTAAATAAACTGAAAATCAAAAGTACTGAATGTACGTTTGACTTGTCCATAATATTTAATCGCTAAAAAATAATAAACAACGAACGGGATAAATATCCCACCGAAATGCGCAACCTGGCATATTAACTAGCAGTCTCTCACTATGAGCATGCTCACGTAATGTTTCCCTCCAACTCCAAGAGATTCTTATACAACTTTTAATTGTGATAGCAAGCGAATAATTGTAACTACACTAAAATTATATATCAATATTTATTAGGCAAGTGGAAGGCAATTATTAATTTGCCAAGTACAACAATTAACCAAACCATCAGGACAAATTAATAATAGTTAGATTTTTTTGTACTAACTCAAAAACAATATAAAAGTGTTGCGCCACCCACTGGACACCAAGTATAGATAGCGAGTTTTGAGACAGTTAACGCAACGTTATACACTTAACATGGCTCCCTTGACAGTATGTAGGCGTGGTCTCCTCGCGGCCTTGGTATGTTGTGCAGGTAAACGAAGTTTGTTAGTTCAATTAGGCTGCATCCAAAAATGACCTCAGATATAGAAATTGTCCTTCAAAAACTATGACTATATGGGTTTCGAGTGGAGCTCGAAACGCCTATACCTAATCAGGACAGCCATGTTTGATGTTACGATAACACTCTGAATCCCACCATCCATAACTATTAAAGTAATCGACGCGGGAGCAATGAAATACGTTCATTTTCCAAGTGAAAACATTAAAATTTCCCATACTATATACTGAAGCGGACAGACTTGCTAGGTACTAGCCGAAAATATTTTACAGGTACACAACATTAAAACACAGTGACAGAAACCAATCAAAACCCTCCCAAGTACGGTGGATAGCCCGGAGGGTGAGGGGGGGCAGGTTGAGGGTAACCATAATAGGGATAATTAGGATTGGGGACGTGAATTGTGGGCGTGTAGCTTTGAGGATAAGGGATTTGAGGATAACTTATGGCCATTGTGTCATAGGGCGCATTCCATGCAGGAGCGGGGGAGTATAAGGGATACCCGGCCGACGGGTAATTGTAAGAAACCGGACTAGCTCTCGCGGACGCAGTAGAGTAGCTATTCGAATACTGATCAGAGGCTTCGTTTAAAGGTGCCTCGCCTTCGGTAATACTCGGAATTTGGTCAACTAGAGACTCTAGTCCTGACAAACTTTTCGCAGCAATATCTTGATGCTTTTGTTGAGGAGTACTGTATTGTGGCTGCTCCTGCGGCGGCGGTTCCATATTGTATGACTGATAATGGTACGAGTGCGGTGGAGGTTCTCCATTAACGGACGCAGCAGGACTCATGTGGTAATGATGCGGATTCTCGCTATTCGTAGATTGCGTGGGGCTCAACTGGCATTCTGCTTCTTCTGCCATACTTGTCGGCGGATCAAAATCTGGAGGACCTATTGGAGACCCTGGAGATCCCAGTTGTTCCGAACTAATTGCTGCACTAATCTCCGAACTGAGATCTGAGTGTGTAAAAGGTTGAGAATGTGGCCTCGGTGAGTATGGAGGCCGTGGTGAGTTGCTGTATTGCCTCGGAGATTGATTGTATTGTTGTCTTGGTGACTGCGTATACGCCGGTCTCGGGCTTTGACTATATGGAGGCCGAGGAGACTGACTGTAAGTTGGTCTCGGCGACTGGCTAAACGGAGGTCTGGGTGACTGGTTGTATACCGGAGGTTGAGAATTATACATGTTAGGTGTACTATTAGGTGGAGTCATTGCGGGTCCGACCGGATAAAAATTGTTGGGCGACTGAATGGGCGATGGACTCGAAAAACACTGCGGTATATTAACCTGTCCGTTGTTCTCCATTCGCCCCACCACCTCGACGTTGTCCATTTTCACTTTTTTAGGCCGGCCTCTTTTCTTCTTAGGAAAATCTCCGCAGTTATTGCTACTGGGTGGAGGATGTTTCCTTACAACTGGCTTCGGAGGAGGTTCCTCACCTTCTATTTTAATTTTCCTTGGTCGCCCTCTCTTCTTTTTGCAGGGTATTATCTCTCCGTCCTCAGTTTTAATCACAGCGTTGCTAATATCGGTGAGCTCTGGATACAGTTCCGCCTTCGGTCCTGCCTCGTAACAAGACTTTACTTTAGGTTCGGTGAAAACCATTTCAGATTCGTCTATTTCCGGAATTAATCCGTTTAAATAATCACGAAACTTTTTCAACGCCGCATAAAATGGCACCTTATCTGCTGCTCGTGGAAGCTGTGCGCATCTCGCGCTAGATGAGGGCATCACCCACATATGCTGAAAGAGAAAAACACCGAATTATACCCACTGTAAAATGTTTCATTACTCGTGGCTTTAACAAAAGTTAAGAAATCTCACCGTGTTTGTGCCTTCTACTAAATCTGACTGTCTGCCAAATTTGAAGTCTTTTTTCCCAGAAAATACTTCGTAAATCAATTTGCCATTGAATACGGCAATTTTAGGCCTAAATTTCCTTAATTTGTCTAAAAGAATTTGGCTACCTTCCTTAATTTCTTTGCGAGTTAAATCTGCACTACCCTTTGTTGCACGCTGAACCATATTCGTGAAACCAATGCCAACCTGCAAATTCACAATTTAAAATTTCAATACACATTTTTAAATTAAAGGAGAATGTACAGGGTTCAAACTAAATAAGATGGTGATTACACTGGGTACGGGGTCTTACAAAAAAATTGATCGTACTTAGGAGGAGCAATATTGACAAAATGGTGAATGGAAGAACTACGGTTGATCGAAGCAACACCTCTTACATTTTTACTGATTAAAGCTAAGGCAATATTCATTGTTATTTCCTATTTATCCTGCTGCAATCGCAAAAGAATTTCACTGAAATTCTCACTTCGTTCTCGCTAACAATGACCAGATTGAAGAAACAGTCGATTCCAATTTTATGCAACAAAACCGTTTCGTAACTTTACCTGAAGTAGTTTATAATCCTCATCAGCTGACATTTGCTGTGGGGTAAGTCCAGATAAGTACAAACATTTCCAAAAGTGATTGCCAGGTCCTGCATAATGATGTCCTTTATAGGCAGCAAAAAGTCCTGGATTAATTCCAATCTAGAAGAATATGACATTAAGTTAAAAGGAGTTGGGAAAGGTATAAAATTTTGATGAGAATAAACACTTTGAAAATAGATTATTAAGTCATTAGGGAAAGCTTCTTAATGATGTCATTTTATTATTCAAATATACTATTTTTCAGTTAACGACATTAAAAGTTAACAATCTTTAGTGTGTATAATGAGCCAATTAAATTAACATCTAGTGGATAATGTTTTAAAATACTCCGAATCGGAGATTCTCTTGACTGGTGGCATTATATACTTACAATTATAATATCTAAATTTTCAGTAATGTGATCTGGCAACGTCCTCTTTGACACCTCTTCCTCTGGCATTCCATTAAACCTATCGTGTTTCTTGCGTTCTTTAACAGGCCGTAAGATTCCTCCGTTTAATTCCTGAGTGAAATCTATAGGTCTGAAATAGAAAAGACACTTTATACTCAATTATCATTTTCTTAATGGAATGTTAATATTGTATCGATACAAAATTTCAACTTAATATCCTAAAAACTGTAGCAGTTTTGTGTCTTGATAAAAAAGCGTTTGTGATATTTTTTGAAGAATCATATAATTTCAACTCGAGAAATGTCCTCTAGAAATATATACTCGCTATTTCCGGATACCTTGTGTATATGGCTAAGAAGCCATGTTCGATACCGCGGACCCACTTGCTCAAGAATATAATCGGGACGAAATCCCACAATCGCCATCCAAAACCGAACTTAACAATAAAACACAAAATTAGGTTAGGCGAATTAGGTTTAGAAGCTTGAACAGTAAAGCACTCGTTAAGACCAATAAATTTTTGGATAACCCATGAAACGTACGAGGGACTTTGGAAAAATATTTAAGAAACAATTCCCAAATGTGACCTTGTTTTTGTACGTTGGCTACAAATGACGACTTTTGACGATTGCATGGCTAAAAATTAAAAAACAGCTTTTTCCAAGACTGTCCAGAGCGAAGCGAGACAACAAAATATTTTCCCTAAGGGGAGTATAGAGCTACCTCTCTAATATGAAATGAAACTGAATGTGTATAAGGGTCGGCCAGACTAGAATTTCAGAAAATCCAGACACTGCAGACGGACTATTAGTAGGTCCAAGTCTTTATAGAGACGGCGTTCAATGAGCGAAATTCCCCACTAAAACCTGAACCACTTGGTATAATAAATTGCAAAAAAATGAAAATTAATGATGAAAATATAGGACAAAGCAAAACAATTACCTATAACACCGTTATACTCTAAATGCAGAAGCACATAGAAGTTCTATAAATTCGATCGAGAACCAAACCTCCTTTCTCCCCGTGAGCATAGTACCGTAACTCAGGATGATCTAACGGCGTCCTTTCGAGTGATCATGTAACGAGCCCGGAATGAGTTCTCAACCAAACAAAGCTAACGGCTCTAGGAAGTACCGGATTAATACTTTTAGAAACGAATCACAAAATTCTTAAATCAAATATGCAACACGAAAACGCATCAAAAACCATATTTGACCCATCCTGGCATCAGGTCTGGCATGTTCCACTTACTCAGATTTAATCTTCTTTTTCCTTCCTCGTTTTTTAGGACCTGGCAACATGGGGTTCATAGGAGGCATTGCATGTATGATATGCGGTGGTCCTTGAGCTGCGGCTAGCATAGGAATGGGATCGTCATCAATGAAACTATAGGGGTCTTCCATCTTTTCTCGCTTTACTTCATGGTTGTGATTGACGTTGGCAGTGTTCATCAGCAGATCTGCACTGGTTTCATAGCCGTCGTCATGAGCTTCCAGTTTCATGTTACTGGAAAAGCTTTGAATGATATAGCGTTGCATGCTAAGAATACTTGATGTTACCGTTAATTTGTACATTGTACTCGAATTCAAACGGTTGTGTGACTGCTCTAACCTAATTGAAATAATCGTGAGGGCTCTATCGTTCTTCTAAACGCATTGTAACTCTGTTAGGATTATAACATGAATATTATATCTGAAATTTGTGCCGACGCAGGCCGATAAGGTTTGTCTTCGTTTTCTTTGTGAACTGCAAGTTTGGCAATGACCTTACGCGATTGCTCAGCCGGCACTATGTTAACCGATACTCTGCTTATAGTTTTTTCGCCCAAAGCCTTTTTGTTTTTTGAAGTCATCTTAAAGCTTTGATCTCATAAACTTGGTTTTGTTCAATAAACAAAACGAAATTCAACGAAAGACTTTCATTTAACAAATTCAATAAAAAACAGTGCTGTTATTGTGTATTGTGTGCATCATTCGAGTATTGTGTGCAATACGCACGAATTAGTTTTAATTTTACGGATTTTGGGAAGTTGTAATTAATTTCAAAATAAAAACCTCGTCGGTTTTATTAAACGGACATGAAATATGTATTTAAATCGCATTAAAACCCATCGTGGTATGGTAACAAAGAAATTGTTAGTTTGGAGTTTGAGCAGCAAAAAGTCTCTAGGCTTCAATTTCTGGTTGATGTGGTCTTTAAAAACATGCACCTTGATGGTACTTTAAGTTGAAAAGTAATCCTAGGGCCCAATTTATCCTAGAAACGTAACGCGTGATGGTTTGTAAAATCCGGCCCGCCCAGTGAAATGAGATCGGGCCGGGTACCCGACAGAAATGAAATGTTGCCTGTTTTAAGGGGCTTTGGTTGATATCTCGGAAGGTGATAGGGCAGATTTGTGTTTTTTGGATAATAAAGAAATTATAGGGTTTTTTCAAAAGCTTTATTTTTTCCTTGGTATAATAAACAATAAACAAAACGGATAAAACGTATAATATACATAAAATAAACAAAATAAGTTGCAAGCAATAAATCTTGCCAATGTTAGCGGCGCAGACGGATATGCATTAAAACATATTTTCTCTAACAATAAAAATAAATAAAAATAAATAATAATTGCCCTTACTCAGCGAAATATACTCCTGTATCAGGCGAATTATCCTCGACGCATACATTCACGGATCTCTTTGAGAGACTCTTTTGAATTTTAAATCCATCCGAAATAATGCCATTTTGCCAGGCTTTCCTAATTTCTACGTGTCTTCTCGCATTTTAACCCACAACAAGTTTGAACACAATGTCGGCAAAAGAAACTGCCTGGAAACGACGTTTGGGCCTTCTCCTTGCCAAAAAAAAAAAAAACATTCGTAACAACACAAAATCACTCTAGAAAAATCGAATCGATCGAAAAATGCCCACTGTGCACATGCAGGGCCGCGCCAACCCTGTTGCATCCTTAGCATGCTTTCCTTAAGGAATGTTACAAGTCATCTGATTTGAAAATATCGAGAGAATCCGTTGTAGATATCAACTGCAGTATATGTGATGCCGCACTAATACAAGGAGTTTGCATGACATGGCATATGCAAACTGGAGGAGTGCAACGCAACAATCCGAAAAATCAGTTTAGATTTCAAATATGGAGGCAGAAAAGTGCACAATTTATATATTGATACAAGCAGTAAATATTTGTACACGGATTCAGACAAGACAGTCGCTCCGAGACATGATTATACAACATTTATTTTGGGTTTTTTGCAGACGCAACTGGATCAAACACAAGCGAAACAATACTGTAGGCCCGAGAAAAGGAAGGACGCACACAGTTTTTCCCTCACCTTAAAATTTCGGATTTGCTTGTTTGCACAAAGAGTTGAGTTCCCAGCGTTAAATGGGGCCCTTTAAATAGATTCGAAATATGAGCACTAAATCCAAGTTTTGCATCACGGCAGACACCCAAATTCCGAGCACTGTCAACGAAGCGGAGATGCTGGCCATCTAAACTCAGTTATAAATACTCCCGTAAAAAAACGACACACTGTGAGAACGCAAAAAGCAGCACTTCAGGCTTAGTGGCATTAATTTCCCAACAAAAAATCTTAGGAATAATTAAGAACGTCGCCTAAATCCGAACTGAAATGCGTTTTCAGGTAACTATCTAAAGCAGGACTGAAAGGTTTGAGGAGCTGGGTGTCGTCCGCATAAAAATGGGCATCAAAACGCTGCATTACGTGTACGCAGAGGAAGGAGCAGGGGGCCAAAAATTGACCCCTGCAGCACACCAGATGTCCAAGAAGATTATGTTGAAGAAACGCGAGAGCAGCATATGCCAACGCAAAGTGCTTAAGTTTTGAAGACAGCAAATGATGAGCAATCGAGTCGAAAGCTTTCGATAAGGCACATATTTTCGATATGATACATTTACATTAATGGTACTCGCACCTCTGTATAAATAAAAAATAGACTTTCGTTGTAACATCACTTAGGGGCGAAGGAAGATATCTCGGAACGTAATTGAGGATCTTTGATTTTTGGTCTACAAAAATTACAAGGGCTTTTTATCAAGTTCGCGTTTTTCATTAAAGTTTTTCTACAATGGCAATATATGTATCTATGCTTAATAGCATTTGGGAGATCTAACTCAAACTAACGTTAAAAAAAAAAAAAATGCTAAAAAAACGTTGCTTTATATCGGGGGTCCCCAAGTTTTCCTGGCCAGCAATAATCTTAAAGTCTTGTAGAAACAGAGAAATTTTTAAACACAAAAGCCATAAGATGAAGGCAGAATTGTAAGCTGAACATTATTCCAAATGTATGGGGTGGCTCAGAAAAGTGGCGGAAGATTCCACTTCCACTACACACGCCCATTTTAAATGGGACCCCTTGTACATTTTGGCATTCGCCTCTTATTTGAAATTATTTCCTTTGCTTAAGTAGGTACAAAAACAAATAAGTTCCAGTTATGTTTTCCCACATGCAATTAAAATTTGCTCTAAAGACCTTGACATGGCATTTTAGGGCGAATTTGGCCAATTTGTCTTAATTTCCCTTTAAATTGTGACAGGGCAATTTTCAGTATGTCATATAACAATTTCAATCTAGATTGAATATGCATTTCATCGACTTCAACTCAATTCAAGCTGTTTGAAGGACAAGATTGGGTTGAAATGTTGACTCCAATTGAAATTTCAATCTGATGTATGTGTATCCCTGATTTCCAAGAGGATCAATTTCCATCGAATAGTGGAATAAGATCAAATCTCCTCTCACTGAGTTATTGCATATTGAAAAAAAGTTATAACTTAGCTTGAGGAGTGATTTTGACTGTTTGAAACATGAATAACATTGTTGAAAGCAAGACCCTCAGGCTGTTTTATGAGGACAATCTAAAAATTGGATGGTGAAATAAAATCTTAGTATAACCTGGCACCAATGGCCCAAAATAAACCTGGTAAGGCCATGGACATAATTTGTTTATACCTCCTCATTGATGTCATTTGACTAAAACATGCTACTAAGTAAGGTAGAAAGAACCCTTTTGATTGTTTACATATGCCAGTACAGGCCTGCAGGGCAACTGGGGATATACTTCTGGGATACTTACAGCTTATATTTATGCTGATAATTTACTGGATGGTTATAATTGTCATAGGCCAACTGGCCGGGAGGGCCTGTAGTGTCCGATGGTGGTCCTCCTCCGCCTGTTTCCATTCCCTCACCCAGTAAAGTGGTGGACTCACGGAAAAGAGTAGCCACCTGCATGGGCTTTGCTCAGCGAGCTTTCGCTCGCTATAAATATTAAACCCGGCTATCACGTCACATTTAGATAGTTTGCACTAGATCAAAAAAACCAGACAACCTCACCCTTTAAAAATACTTCTTACACTCTGATTGGTTCAACAAACGTTTACAAAAATCAATATGTTATCAGCTTCAGCCTGTATTTTTGTAGAAGCCAAGAGAATTCATTGATGATGTCTCCGTCAGCGTCGCTACTTCCTGCGACGCTGCTGGTTGCCCTTTTTTCAGAGCGCGTTTCATGGAAAAATGTCTAAACCCCGATTTAAAACCAGATTTTAAATTCTGTCTGCCATAGAACGCCACTTTTTGAAATTTTTATGTTTGCCATCCCGCTGGCTTAAGCGAATTTAGTAATATTCGCCATAAAAAAAGCCGATAAAAACACTTATCAGTTGAATTTTTATAGAAAACTACGATTTCTGCCCCTATTAAAGGCTCAGTTTAAAATCTATTGTATAGAGGGCGCCACAATAGACAAACAGTTTTTTTCTTTTTCATCCCAGGAAAGCAAATTGAAAAGGGCGGGAGCAATTTAGGGAAGTAAAATTGCCAGTCCGATTCAAATAATGGTAATCAAAGGATGATCGTAAAGACTCCTCAAGTAAGCATTGGAATATCATATATGCTATTAATATCGTCAATGCCGACAGCCAGAATTTTTGTGTAGATAGTATGTTTTTGCATTCGTATTGGGAACATAGACACCAGTAGAGCACGATCAATGAAAATCTTTGCTGTTTTTGTTTTCTAAGAAACACTTCAAACGAGCGCAAAATCGCCTCACCGGTTAATACTCCATATATTAAATACTTGCGAGTTCACCTAGACTCAGTATTAATCTGGCGATAACATATAACATCATAAAAGAATGTAAATAATCTTGGTGACCCTGCTGGCTTTGGTGTCTTGCTGGTTGCATACTTCTTCCTATCTTCTCACACTGCAGTTATAGTATTAATTAACGTAAAAACGCAAATAAAAATATTCTGTCTTTCGGAATATTACCAATATAAAATTGCATCTTCTTTAAGGAATAGTTTAGTCTATTCATGGGGAAATGCAAACTTTGAAACTGTAAAACGTCATTTTTTGACAAAGAACCGCTCGACAGTTGTACAAACGTCACTAAATTCTGAATGAAATTTGGAAAAGACAGTAGGATTTGGAAACTTGACAGAATTTTGCACCCGTTTATTTATTTATTTCAGTTTAAAGTTTTTAATTTATTAGAGTAAATTTATATATTAAAATAGTATTTGATCCAGCATTAAGCTTAAATTGTCTTAAGCAAATTCAATCATGGGAGGATGCCGCTGTTCATATAAGAACTGTATTAATACCACGAAATCTTTGGACAACATCCACTTTTTCCATTACCCAGTGAAACACAGAGAAAGATGTGTATTATGGATTGAAAACGCTGGCAAGCCGAATTTTTATGATTTAGATGAGGAACAACTTAGAAACAAAGTAGTATGTGAAATGCATTTTGAGGACAGATGGTTTGTAAATACCCAGAAGAAGCGTTTGCTTCATGGAGCTGTCCCAACTCTTGATGGGGATTGTAACGAAACAGTAATGGGTCCATCTTCCCCTTCAGAAAAAGACACTCCTGTTTACTTACCTTCAAACCAGTACAATGATGTTAAAGTTGTTCCTGCAAATGAGGATGGCACAGTTTTCGTTTTAGATACAGACAACATGTTTACCATATCTCCCAAGATTGAGTCTTATATAATTAAAAATGGGGTACTGGTGCCAGCAACTGCAAATCGAACCTGGCCTACCTCAACAAACAGACCTGTCAAACAACCAATGTCACCACAATTCAAAGCAGAAATAGCAACTATAAATACTGCTCCTGGGTCAGGGCCATCTAAGCCTTTAATTAAAGACAAGCCAATGATTAATGAGGTATTTGTAAAAGAAGAACATGATGGGGAACTATACAAATCCACTAAAAAGTTTGAAAATGGTTTAGCTAAATCACACCAAATGTTATCAAAACAAGGTATTGAATCACAGAAATCAAATTTGATTACAGCAACAAAGCAGGGGTTGGTCCAAAGTCACACAAAGCCAAATGTGGCAAAAAACTATTTAAGGCAAATCAAAAAACACAGTCGTGACATTGCTAGTATAAAAAGAATGTTAAAACAAAAGCGAATAGTTGCTCCACCAACACCAGATATGAAGACTATTCTTAATGAACTGCAGCAACATGATCAGATACCTCCAAGCCTATTGACAATTATAAGTTTACTTTTAGGTGAGTAAATATGTAATCATTTGGAACTTTTTAATATCAACTTTGATTGTACATTTTAGGAGAGAAGTCTGATCTAAAGGAAGATGATATCGAGTTCTTCACATCACTTCACAAATTATCTCCAGATGTCTATCAGTATCTTTCAGAGAAGTGCAAGTGGAATTTGCCAAGTGTTGATGTAGTTGTAGTCGACGGTCAAGTTGAATAATTTTACAATCTGCCGTTTTTGATGTTTCTAATTCTCTCATATGTGTATATTTCCATGACTGTCCCACGTGAAACACAATCGGCGCTTTTGGACCGCTACAAAGAGCCGACTAGGGGCTTTCTCATTTTATTTCACTTTTTGTGCTTATACTCTTATTATTTGATACTTTGAAATAGCCTAATTTATGAGAAAATAATTCAATAGTTTGTAATGATGTTTTATGGTCCATAAAACTTTGAAAAATATGAGGTGAACTTTTATTTTTATTCTTTATTTACATAGATTTCTATTTAAAATAGTTGAGTGTGTTTTCTTTAAGGTTTAAATATTAAATTGAATAAAGTTTGCATACAAAAATTACATTTTTTTTTATAATCCTTCACTAATTTTAAACATCTAAACGGACAATATTCCCTACTGTATATTGAACACTGCGCTCACGTCTCAGATGTACTTTGACCCCGAAGAAAGGCAACAAATATCAATTATAAGTCGTCAAATTGCAAAAAAAACGAGACTTGCTAAAAACGTTTTTACCTCTGTGAATCTATCGAAATCTTCTTCGCAAAAACTAAAATTGTAATTTTCAAGACGAAAAAGAGAAGAAAGATTTTTCATTTGACAAATTTTATATAATTACAAAAAGGACCACATGTTTAAAATATGTAATTATTGCCACACTGTTTCCATCATTTCGCACACTCATTAGAAACTAAATCTCGTTTTCTGCTCTAGAGTTTATCTCAATAAATTCACAATTAATTTAGGACACTGTATGAAACACGAGACTACTGTGTCCTGGCACACTATCCAAATATAGATTTGAGTGAATAATATGTAAATCCACCTATTAAATAATGGAACAGAATAGAATAGAATTTATTCCTATATAAAAACAATTTTTTTACAATCGCCGTAACTAATATAGACACCACTTAGCCTAAATGCACATGCGGAAAACAAAGATATTATTATACCAGATATATTTAAAAATTCAAAAAATCTCTATTCACTACATCACAGTTTAAAGTCACTAAAATTATAAAAAAGGTTTATATTTTTGTAAGTACCTTGACGGTAGATTTAGTAGTCTGGAAAGATAGTTCCCTCACTCTGGTAGGCAGCTTAGTGAAAAAAGCCGGGGCACACTGAAGTTTATGACCTTCCAAAAGCCTGACAAAAACAGCTTTACAATTGGAGCTTTTCTCTCAACAAATAGGTACTTTTATATATTATAATTCTTTACGTACCCGCTTAAACGCTAAATTAATAAGGCACTGGCCATCATCTTCAGTTAGTTGGTCTCATAACTAGTTAATAATGCTGCATCTACAGGTTCCATACAACTAGGACAAGTAAGGCTGCGCATCAGCCAATCATCAATGCATGCCATGTGATATGTGTGCATGCATGGAAGATAACGTAATGCGTCTCCAACCTTATGAATAAAATAATAGTTACAGCAGTGAACAACACATTCTACTCAATATTACCATAAATTCCCCCATACATATAACACATTCCCTTGTCTTTTTACATCCATCATATTTTCCAGTGGGCAAGTGCTGGATCAATCCAATACGTTTAGCAATTCTGATTTGTTCTTCTTCTGTGAGTTGCGTTACAGAACGAGTTACACTTGGGGAAGGATGGTATATCGGTGGTGTACTTTGGGCCGATAGCACCTCCTACAGGAATAAGTGATTATCTGTAATTCTTTTTGCATGCACACATTTTGATGTTTATTGATGTTGGGATAATTATTTTCTAACTAACCCAAAGTAAGATATGCCAAGTTGAATGAGTGAGATTTGCCAGTAGTTTGATAAAATATTAATTGTACAAATGCTTTGCTCAAGTATCAATTAATAAGCTCTTCTGTAACTTCTCTTCGAAGCAGTTCACCTTATAATCTCGATGAATAGTTGAAATCACTTTGTCATCCTGTTTTTTACTTTAATATGAAGTTTAAGCTATCCTAAGCTTTTTTTAATCATTTTGAGAAAATATTTGTTCAGAGTATTTTACAGTAACAGTTTGAAAACAATTAAAATATCCCCCCTTAAGAAAATTCTGTAAAAACCCCAAATTTTTTCTGACAAGAACTTATATTCATAACAAATCTGATGGAGATTTTGAAACTTCAGATTACCAATTTGCTCGATTATCCAGTGCTAATAACCTGATCATATGTCCATCTGTTGCATAATACTTGAAAATGCTGGTCTCAGTATTCATTAAAATAATGAGTAGTCCACTCACTCTATGATTATATGACCATTGCTCAAACTCTTCTTGTTGCACCCCTCTGAGGGCATAGCAATGAATGTAGGAGTTGCTTCGTTGTGACTAATTTATTACATTATTGTAAAAATTAACATATTTAATGAGCAATTAGTGAAAACACCACTGCATACATAAATCCATAAGGAAACCAATACCTGACAAATACAATTTTATTTATTGTTCTAACAAAGAGTAGTGGGTGACAGAATAAATGACTACTTACCTGGTAATTTGGTGGGCCCACTGGATCTGATGATGATTCCCTGATACTATCTGAGCCTCTTAAGAGAGAAATATCATCTGTTGTTGACCTCTTAAAGCAGTTACCCATGATGTTAACTTTATGTGTTCTTATCAAAGAGACACCAGCATTAGACCCATCATGATTCTATAACGAACATAATTCCAAATACCATTGTTGCAACCGATATACAATTGTCCCTAAAACGAAGTACCATATATTTAGCGCTTATTACACAAAAAGCATCTGAGAACTTTCTATCTGTTTTGCTTTCTACTTGGGACAAATTTGTTTAATGATCATAAAATTTTTTCGTTTTTTTGACAATAGTTCTCGGCAGGGCTCTGATTCTATAGAAACATGTGGGAAGGAGAAAGCAATTTTTGGCGACCGCGATTGGTTAAAAAATTTCACTGGACAATTTCATTGGACAAAAATGTTCATTTTTGCCCTGACATCTTCCTGAATCAAGGCCCAGAAGCTACGTCCTGACGGGCGTAAAATTTACGACGTACTTGACAGCGTAACCGAAATCAATGGATTTCATTGGTTAAAATTCCCCATATTGGAAATTTGAAGGTCACGATATTAATTAAAACGTTGGGCGCATAAAGTTAAAATAAAGTCTACTTTTGCGCATTTTCGCTGTTAGCTTGATTTTTAGTTTAAATATTTGTTCAAATCTGAAAGTTGAGTTAGTCTGATGTGCAGTTAAATATATCGGCCTCTTAAGATGGAACTAACACAGCTCCGCCGCGGTGCAAAATGCAGCGCACTAGAGAAACGAATTGTTATGTCAAAGGGGTTTTTGACATTCCCCATAACAACACGCCAGGCAATCAAAATGTCACGAGTCCCGACTTACCATTCTGCGACTGCGCCAACCTGAACCCTGACACTGACAACTGGCACAGTAAAAAAAAACAAAAACACTAAGAAACTAATTAGCAAGTTATAACGAGTGATCTTAAAAAAATCTTTCAATAGACCTTGATTCGTAAACGTAAAGCGTTGATTGAACAATTTACTGTTTATCATCAAAAATCTGATAACCCATAGCTAACGCATGAATTTATTCAAGACGTGACTCTGATGTTTCCACGCCTACTTGACGTTTTTTTTAATGATCACTCCTTATTTTTTGTTTTGATTGCCTCTCTTCCAGGGTCAGTAAAAGTCAAAAGCTGAATTTTTTCAAAATACATAAAGATATCTCTATAAAAACAAAATTTTCAATTACTTTCATTAATAAAATAAAAAGAACTTCAATAAATTTAGAGGTGTGCCAAGGTTGACTCCATAGGCTACCTACAGGAGATAAATAGGACAATTCCCATTAAAGTGGTTTGTGATGCCTATAAGTTGTGCTTAATGCATAATGTCCAAAAACAAGTTAAACCTTACCTTACCTCCGGGATCTATTGATCAGACTCCTAATTTGACTCCAACGTCTTCAACCTATGAAGAACCAAGTCAGCCTGCTGGGCCTGCAACGTAAGTATTGCTGTGTCTCTTAGTATGGCTATTTTGTCCTTTAAGCTTAGTAGAAATGATAAACTTTATCACAGAGATAAAGCTACAACATCAATTTCAATCCCTGTAGGTTTTTGCACTGGGTTTTGTATAAGGCCATTTATCACAGGAAATGTTTTAATAATTATTTAAACTATTCCAATTTACTAGCATGCAAAATTGATATCTTAAAGAAGGTTTCTCCCTTGTTTTGTTTTGTAGTCAACATAAAATTTTAAATTCAATGGTAAAAAGTTCCAAGAAGTAACCAAACTCCTGTGACAAATTCTGTGAAACTAGAACATGTTTTGTTATGATGCAAATTATAGTCAGTTTATGCTCATTTATGACCTACTCTTTAAGATCATCTATGACTTGTCAACTACTCAAAAATTAATATCTAAATAGCTCTAAATTTATACATTGTGCAATAAAAGAGGACAGAAAATATCGACGTCAATCAGGCACGCACTAAGAAAGATGTTTTCCACCTTTGGCTAGAAATCCAACATGGAAATTGTAGCTAATAAAATTTAAGCAATTTTTTTAGCCCCACTTTTTCTCGCTTTTAGTTCATTTCATATAGCCATATATATCTTTAATTCCAGGGCACCGAGTGTTGGTAAAAGGCCAATAGATCATATAACAGCTCAATTAGAAGAACTTGACATGGATGATATTCAAAGGAAACGTATAGAAGTGTTCCTGGTTCAAAAAGAAAAGATTTCAGGTGAATTATCAGATGATGATTTTGAAAAATTGGGGGAATTGGGATCAGGGAATGGAGGGGTTGTCAACAAAGTAAGACACAAGTCAACTGGCCTGATTATGGCACGAAAGCTTATTCATCTAGAAGTCAAGCCTGCAATTAAAAAACAGATCATCAGAGAATTAAAAATACTCCATGACTGTAATTTCGCACACATTGTGGGTTTCTATGGCGCATTCTATAGCGACGGAGAAATTAGTATTTGCATTGAGTATATGGATGCTGGTTCACTGGACCTCATTCTGAAGAAAGCAGGACGCATTCCAGAAAATATTCTAGGAAAAATTACATCTGCTGTATTGAAAGGGTTGAGTTACCTAAGAGACAAGCATGCGATTATGCACAGAGATGTAAAGCCCAGTAATATATTAGTTAATAGTAGTGGCGAAATAAAAATTTGTGATTTTGGTGTCTCAGGCCAACTTATAGATTCCATGGCAAACTCCTTTGTTGGTACTCGAAGTTACATGTCTGTAAGTTTACAGGAGTTAGCAACTGATCAGAAAGGCATTATCAAACTTTTTTAGCCGGAACGTTTGCAAGGCACCCACTACTCAGTCCAAAGTGACATTTACTCTTTGGGACTGTCTCTAGTAGAAATGGCTATTGGAATGTACCCAATACCGCCACCCGATGCCAAAACGTTAGCGGTAATATTTGGCCAAAGCAAAGAAGGAGACTCGCCAGATAGCCCCAAAGCACCTAGACCAATGGCAATTTTTGAGCTATTAGATTATATTGTGAATGAACCACCTCCCAAATTACCCTCTGGGATATTTTCTTCAGAGTTTGAAGATTTTGTTGATAGATGCCTTCGGAAAAATCCTGACGAACGAGCCGATTTGAAGACCTTAATGGTAAGCTTTAGGTCTGTAGGTACTATTAACTTGATCCAAAAAAAGCTGATGATAATTTCAATTCAAGTCGTCATATCCAAACTTTTTTAGTGTTCAGTTTGAGTATACACAAACTGAATAAGCATAAATTTTGAAAGAAAATATATTTAAAATCTCAATTTTTTTAGAACCATCCGTGGATTAAGAAATGGGAAACCGAAGATGTAAACGTCGCCGAATGGGTATGCCAAACAATGGAAATTCAGCCACCAAGCAAGTCTTAACTGTGTTAAGTCATACTAAATTTTATCAATGATACTTAGCTACATCAAATTGTCTAAATATTTATTCCACATATGTTAATGGTTTATGTTTACAACGGCGCTTTTTAATGGAATATTGTATATGTATAAAATTTTGACATTTCAATTATTGAATTAGCGATATTTGTATATTTAGTTCTTATCATTATTGTATGTACAGAAATATCATTTTACTTGTCTCACTCCATTCACAATTTTCCTATTAGAATTTAATTGAATTTAATGCAGTCCACAGTAAAAAGTCGAGAAAAACCCGGATTCTCTGTTTAGAACTGTTCCCAGCTGTCAACTTTAAAAACCAAAGCGCCATCTTAATTTATCTTTAAATGGCCATTTTCTTCAAAGCGTCCTACATTTCATGCGATGAGAAACAATGTGAGATGGTAAAACTTTTTTCATTTACATTAAGTAATAATTCCTACTTATTGTAGAAGATACAAATTCTGAGTTGTAGTGAGCCTGAAGTGCCGATTTTTGAGTCTTTAAATACATTAAAATTTATTTATACACTTTGTGGGTGTTGTTTTCGTTTAATATTGTTAAACGAAGCATATTTAAAATTTTCGTATTAAATAATGTGTAATGATTGCTCTAAAGCAAAACGTTTGTCCAATAATTTCTTTGCAACCAGGGAAATCCTCGGTAACGTTGTCTTTGAAAAGAGATGTTAGTGGGCTATCATGAGGACCTAAATAAGAAGTCTTCTAAACAAGAATTGTATTAGATATATTTTATCATTTTGTGATGGCCAAAAGCGACATCCTGAGAGAAATACCCTTCACACTAAACTAAATGGTGGAAGGGCTAAAAATTGGCCACGATATGGCGAAGGCGTCATCAAAAACTAAAATTAGACCTAAATCGACATTATCTCTTCAGATTTGAATTAAATAAATCGATATCTATAGAACACTAAATCTATACATTGCAGCTATAATAGCGCCACCATAGCACCGATTGCAATACTACTTGGTAAATATGAGGTTAGATTTCATTAAAACGAATTTCCGTCAACTAGGGCAGATAATTCAAAATTTGGTTCAAAAATACTAAACAAACCTGCGTTTTTGAAGAGTTTGGGGCTGTGTTTTAACTTTTCTCAATTAAAAACAAGTACGAACACTAAATATATAATATAATGTACAATTATTTAAAGCAGTAACCCGATTCCTGTGGGTTTTTTGTGTTTCAATTGCCTCCAATTTAAAAAAAAATCAAGTGTCATCAACTGGAAACCAAGGTAAGTTGGGAGTTGGATATCCCATTAAATCCTCTACTATTCAATTCTAGATTCTTGGGCAACATTAAATTTAGAGTTTCTACCACAGTCTCGAAGATGTTCTTTTTTTATATACTTGTATTTTCAGATGTCGAATTCTGGGCACCCTATAACAAGTAAAAGTCCCCTACATGAAGCTGTAACTTGTATTTTGAGTTGTGTATTGCAAGGTCATAACAGAATGTTAAAAAAGACCATTGATAAAATGCAAAAGTTACAAGTTATTGAAGGTTAGTAAAAAGAATTTCAATTCAATTTTGTAACACCTAAATAGAGTTGCCATTCAGCAATGGCTCCTTTATAATGACCAATTGGGTCAATTGATCACTATAGAGGCCAATTTCGAAAATTTAGTTTATAAGTTTTATTACTAGCCACAAAAAGTAATGTTTTTTAATGAACCTCCCCTTTTAATTTAAACCACACATTCATCTTTCTTTGATTTTCTACTCCCATTGCTCCATGCTAACTGTGGCAGAATTACATCCTGGAAAAATATATATTCATTTCAGTTATTATTTTTAGAGTATCCTTTGGTATTATCTGAGATAATAGATGCACATGACGAACCAAAGGACGAACGACTGTTAGCCGCAGTATGCTTGAAAAATTATTTGGATGGATATCTAAACCAGCAGTACAAAAACTCGGCCCTCTTTACTAAGGGTTATGGAAATACTATATTGCAGCTACTATTTCAGAATATAAACAACCAGTCCCCAGTAATAAGAGAAACTATTGCGACGAATATCGCTCTTCTCTTGACGATTGGATTTTGGGATGAAGGTACTATTGTGCTGAGCAATATGCTTGAAAGTCAAGACCCGATACAGATCTGCAATGCTGCTCACATACTTAATAAAGCAATAGATGAGCAGTACATAAAAAATGATGATAGGCCTATGTTCCTACCTTGGTTCGGTAGATTACTTGACGTATTAAAAATGGCAAGTAATTTTTTTGTTTTAAGCCTCACCATAACACTATGACTACTTTGTTTGTTAGACTCATTTGCCGTCTGTGGGCCGAGCATTTACCATCCGTCCACTGTATATCCTCATTAAATTTCTGTCACCTAATCCCAACATTTTACAAGAATGTTTGGCTAAAGCAGTGGAAGAATTTGAGAAGGTGTTGCACGAACGCTATTCTCCACGCTCTGAATTTGCTCTGAAATACGAAATTATGAAGTTTCTAAACAATAGCCTCAACGAATTCAGCGAATTCTCTAATATTTTCATCCCTCCAATAATGCCGGCGGTTGGTATGATGCTTACCATGTGTTGCGATTTGTTTAAAAAGATAGTGAGGGGCTCCGATCCGCCGCCTAAAGACTCAACAGAAGAGCAAACTGATCCAAAAAATTTCTTTGACTTAGTGGGATCCATGCTCACTATGATCTACAACTTAATTGACCTGCCTTACTTAGATCTAGTGCTTGAGGATTTATTTAAACTGATTTACTGCGTCTACGTATTAATGTCATGTCACAGTAGCATGGAGGACGACCTGTACACACTTGATACACAAAAGAATTTTTATTGGTCTTTAAGAGATGCCTGTAAGCTAATTCTTTTGGTAAGTGTGTTGATTATCTTTGTTACAGACGTTTTCTACTACACTTTGCCTTCGCATCAATATAATTATAAAAAAATGTTGTTGTTTTGAAGGTTTGAATAATAATATCTCTCTTTTACATCAAGTACGAATATTAGTTTAGCATGACTATGTAGGTAAACTTCATATAATATCAATAAATGATTGTCTTCTTTCAGCATGTTGCGGAAAAAATTAAAGACCGTCAGCCCGACGGCATCATGCGATATTTCAAAACCACCGATCTTGTGTTCCAACGTCTTAATCAGGAACTGGAACAAAGTCACGGAGACACCGGATCCCCAACTGCTGTATACAAAATCCTTTATATGTCACGGTTAACTGAATCGATGGTGTACGGGCTCGGATCTGTGAAAGAATACATGAACCTAACAGATCCTCAGTTTCCGTTTCCATTGAGTCACTACCTAAATTATTGGACGGGACTATTGGACCATTGTAACCCGATGCTTCAGGGTAGGATCATCTGGGCAGGTGGATTGTTTTGCAACCTTCCGGCACTCACCGCCAATGCTGCTGATTGCCACTTCAAACAGATTATTGGAAGCATTTCAGGTGTTTCTGGTTATCTGGTCGTTCCATCAACTGAGTAAGTTCCAGTATTAGTCAATGAAAACAGGTTCGTTTGAACCAGAAAGGTTTATGTATTTCTCATTACTATTTCATTCAGCACAAGAAACTGTACAGTAGCTAAAAGATGAATATATATCCCTACTTATTAAATATTTTTAAAATGTAAAATTTTACTTTACAGAGCGTTGTGTCAGTATTACCAACATTGGTACGAGCTTGGCGAAGAGAAAAAGAATATGATTGGCCAATATGCCCAACCAATTTTCGAGGCCTTGATGCACGTGTCTAAAAAGATTTGCAAATTTGAATTGGTTCATACTTTGCGGGCTTTGGGCTTTTTAATCAAGGCAAGTTTTTTTCGTAATAGAGCTTAAATTGCAAAATTCCTTTAAAGCTATGTTATATTAAAAATTTGTTTAATTGCGGCAATTATATGTTGCAGTGTCACAGAAATCTCGCCAAACTCAATATCGATGAGATTTCGGAACTATTTATCAAAATCTTAATACCATACTCAACGAGTCCTGCCGTAATAGCCGCAATAAATTTTGCATGTGGAAAAATCGGCCAAGCCGACGGCTTCAAGGAACCCCCAGAAAAAGACAAATTTCTGCGTTTTTTGCAATACTGGGTTCACAATCTTAAACCAGAAGAATTGCGCGACGAGTTAGGAGTCGCTTTTGAACTGCTGAACACCGTTTTCCTATACGCTCCCATCACCGATCAGGCCTTCATCTTGCAAATATTTTCTGCAGCTGCCACTAGAATCACGATGAACAAAGATCGCGACTTGGCATTAGATGAATCTGCAGGAGCCCTTTTGACGACTATTGTCACTAAACTTTGTCCACAATTCAGAGTTTTGGTCGATACACTAAAGGGCCAAGTTGTTGCCGTCCAAATTCCCAAGCTTCTAGACCTGCTTTTGTCACCAGACGTCGATTTCCCTTCGCATGTTTTGGCAAAACTTGTAATTACCATTCTGTACAATCTACCCGACTTGATGTTGACTCACTACGAAGGGATTTTGAGAAACCTTGTCACGTGCAGTGCTAAGCCGGACTGCAAGAAAATTAAAGCAAACTGGGAAATATTCATATTCATCTGTATGAATTATACTAACGAGAGCTTGACCATCTTGTCGAACCTTCCAGGTCCCCATGGCGGAAGTGCTTTGGCATTCATGCTTAAATTATGGAAACCCGATTACTTTTTGAGCGTTGGAATTGTGGATAGAAAAATATTGTAAGTGGAAGATTTGATCTTTCCTTGTCGACTATTGTCCCTCAGTATTTAGCTTGAATGTGAATATGTGGAAGTATTGAACATCTTTTTATAAAAACTTTTAGAGCGTTCTGCTTGATGGGTGTCCTCGACAATTGCCTTGTAAACCATCCCGAAGCACGTCGAACACTCGAAGAAGTGTTCGCTTTCGAGTATCCATCTGTGAGACATCCTGCCACGAAAAGTATAAATGGACTGCAGCACTTGATCTTCATACTGATTAATAGTATGTTATGCGAGCACCAAATGGTAATTTTTTGTTTTTATATCCACATGCATATCAGATGTTAATTATTTTATTTTCCTCAGTTATTAAAGAAATTCTTAATTGCAGCATAAGCAAGGAGAAAGACGGATTTCATATTCGGAATTCGAGTTTGATTATTCGGATTTCGGAGAAAACCCAGAAGTTGTAAAAAAAGAGGAGGACTTGTACTTATTCAGAGTGCATCAATTCAACATTGACGTCTTGGCTCAGGTTTCTCAGTTCTTTAGAGCTAATACCGACTGTTACATGGGCGTCGTTACATATTTCTTCCCGGAAAGTACGTGGGAAATACTGAAAGAAATAGGTTGTCCAATTCCTGAACCCGAAGAAGAAATTACCGAAGACATGTACGTGCAAGAAGCTATGGAGTAATTGGCGTACGTGTACGTTTGGATTATCCAAAACTCCTGCCCTCACCAACTGGTGAGCCAATTGGCTGTGTTGTTGAAGCCTGAATTATGTTTGTTGTTATGTTTAATGTTTAGTAATTTCAAAATTTGCATACAATATGAGAAGATAACGAGAAAATAGTCACAATTACTGGATGCCGGCTGTAACAAACTGTCGACACAGAAGTTTTTATTATGTTTTGATATTATAACATTTTGTTAGCTTCTTACCTTATGCTATTACTTCTAGGATGTAATTATAACGATTTTTACCAAAATTTTGCAATCTTAGAAATTTGGTCGTTATTATCACGTATCCTATACCCTACATTGTTCAATATGTAAAGACTTAGAGTTTGAGGAAACTTCCTTTATTTTTAGTTTAAGTTTTTGTTTTAATAAAAGATTGTATGAACTATGAGACAAAAACTTCATAAAATCAAAGAATTTCACACCTAACTTGATGACGAAATATTTTACGAATAAACTATTGAAATTTTTCAATATGGACACACATTGCGTCTTTTTGCTGTTTGAAACACCCTGTATGTGTGTGATTTCAAGGATAACTGAATTGTTCAAAAGTGCCGCCGACCAATCACGATCCGAGACACATGACGCATTGACAACCTCAAATTCGATATTTGGAGTTGTAAAATATAACCTAAAAAGAGAACTAAATAAGAGTGAAAGTAAATCTCACATTTTTTCAGTTAATTTAAGACTAAACACCTTACTTATCCATAAAAAAGTACTTTTTTTCTTATAAATTTAATCATTTAAACGTGTACACAACTTTCAATTGATAACCAATTTTGAATTTCTTTGAAAATGACAGCAGACCTAATTGTAGACACACAAATTCGTGTATGGGTTTTCTTGCCGATTGTTGTTATTACATTTCTAGTAGGCATTATTAGGCATTATGTATCTATATTGCTATCCACACAAAAAAAGGTTGAAACCCAACAATTCCAAGACAGGTACGTTCAATTATCATTACAATAACATCTTAACCTAAAGTTACTGAGGTAGAGACTGTGAGACTGTGTCCCCCCCATTTAAACCCTTTCTATCTAGTGGTTTCACCTCACTTCTATCCCCTCTTGCATGGATCAAATATTTGGCTCAAGGATCAAATGACCTCAACAGTATTTCTTTACCATTCACCAAAGTACTGTACTTTTATCCTGTATATTAGTGATCAGTTTACAAAGTTTTTAAATGGAAAATGGGCATACTTTCAGTCAGATGATTATGAGGTCAAGGATGCTTAGAGAAAATGCCAAATATATTCCAAAAGTTGCTTTCCTATCACGGCGACAGGCTTTCAATAAGGAAGAGGATGGATACCTGACTCAGAAACGACCAGCCGTAACTCAAAATATGATGACAGATCCATCCATGATGACTGATATGGTCAAGGGCAATCTCACAAATGTCTTGCCAATGATAGTTGTCGGTGGATGGATTAATTGGATGTTTTCAGGATTTATTACAAGTATACCTGGATATAGTTAAATTTACATGCTCTGCAAAGGTATTAATTTTTCAGCAAAAGTACCATTTCCTTTGACTCTTAGATTTAAATCAATGTTGCAAAGAGGCATAGAACTGTCACATTTAGATGCTTCATGGGTTTCCTCTGCCTCTTGGTATTTTTTAAACGTGTTTGGTTTAAGAAGCATATATGCCTTGGTGTTGGGAGAAAATAATGGTGAGTTTTTCACATAACTTCAATTCAAAAAATGAATTCTTACACTCAATTTCAGCTGCCGATCAATCTAGACAAATGCAAGACCAGATGTCAGGAGCAGCAATGGCAATGCCTCAAGATCCTAAAGTCGCGTTTAAGGCTGAATGGGAAGCGTTAGAAATTGTCGATCATCAGTGGGCACTGGCTGACGTTGAAAGTAAACTTATTGGGGAGGAAAAAATTAAGTCAGATTAAATGGTTTTGTTTTCAAAGTGTTAATATTTAATTATGGCTGTAGTTATAATAATTATAGTGACTAGTTACCACCGACAGATTCATTGCAGTAGTAACCTGAGAGACTAATAATTAGCCGTCTCCATGGAAACTGTTTGTTAAGCCACCTGTCCCGTTTTTGAGTGAAAAAATGATCAAATTTGTCTAGTTTTTCACTTCAACTTGAAATTAAAATAATTCCTGGGCATGTTGAGTATTGACGCCTGTTTAACGATATGGAGTCCACATGTGGAAAGGGCAATAGATGTATATCGCTCGATAAGATTGCAAGAACGGTATTAAAGCTCTGAAGGCGCTGCTCAATATCACACTTTTGGTAGCGGAGGAAGTGTGAGTGATGCGTTAACGTTAATTCCACTTTCAATTTTTTGTTTTTGGCAAATTATTAAAAATCCAGTGCGAAATGAAGATATTTTTTGAAAGTGCTCGATATTCTTATGAGAAATTGATGAAAAAGAAAGCTTTTTTGCAAAATTCGTAAGTTACTGCTCAAAAACAGCTAGGAATGGCGTTTCCCAAATCTCTTTTATCCACACAGCTCCCAACGGTGTGCAATTTTTGAATATGCCCATACTCCGACGTGCCCTTGACAAGATACTGAAATGCTGATTACCGAATGCACCCCGTGATTTTTGACAGTATAGATAGTTGACAATTTCACTTCCAGCTTCGTTCCAACAGTGCGGGAGCACAAGAGCGACCCAATTCGGGATGGCCCGAAATATGTGCAAAGAATCCCAACTGGTATACTGCGCATATTTATGACGGCCGGTATCGGTTTACTTCTCTGCTAGAACACACCCATCTCTCGTAATCATCGTGTGAATCGTGCACGCGAGTAAAATTTCAGTTTGTGTCGTGTGTAATCGACTAGCCCGCCATATTGCATTACATGAATGTGCGAATAGTGAGAGGCTAAAAGGTAGCCATAATAAATCTTCCAACATCTTAAAGTTGTGAAGACCATTTCCAATTTTTTCCATAATGGAGAATTCCTATGGGATCGGCGTCACGAACAGGTACGCCCTCTTCCTGGACGATGAATCCGATCCGCTAGAAACTCTATTCCAAAAGCAGCAAGAAAAGGAGTTAAAGAAAAAGACCAAAGTTGCGGAAAAGGAAAATAAGGTGAAACCCGAGCCGGCAAAAACCAAAATAGTGTCGAATACTCAGAAGAAACCTACGAAGGAGACGACCGCTACAAAGCCTCAGGAAAAACGGGATGGTAAGTTATCGAGATCGGCAGGGTTTGCCGCCTTCGTACTTTAATGGAGTACCTCACATGTGCAGATATTTCCCTTTAAAAGCTTTGTTTAAGCTTGCATTCTATTTTTAGACAATAAAATAAACCAAAGGGCCAATGCTGACGGTAAAACTGAACGTTCTTCCAATAAATTGAATAGTGAGACCCGGGAAGAAAGGAATAACCGAAGGAACCGCGAAGAGAGACCCTATAATGGACCTTCAGAAAACCGGTAAGTGATCAAGCATATTTTTATTAAATAATCAACATATCAGGGTTATGGCATGGCATTTTGATAATTAGGCTATGCTTATTTGAATAATTAGTTCTCGTCCCAAAAAAGTTGAGGGTTTCTATTATATGAAAAGGAAGATACAGGTTTAGAACATTTAGGGAGTTGTCAATACTTCTGAGTTTTGTAGTTTCAAGGTCAGATTAGTTTGACATTAAAAGCTCAGACTAACTTGAATTGTCCTTACTGAAGGTAAAAGTGCTTATTATGGCCATACTTCAGACATTATCCATTTCATTTAGTTATTTTAAGTATTTTTGTATATTTTTTGATATCTAGTGTTTTTTTATATTCAAATTTTTAATGTCGTTGGTCCCCACACCAGAATTATCTGATTATTTCTTGCACTCACATTATCCATATTGCCATTCCTATGCTCACATTATCAAAATTCAAGCATAGGAATGGCTCTTGTACAAACAAAAAAACCATTGAGACAAGGTAAATAGTTTTTGTTGCAAAGTAAATAGCTATTAACAAAAAAAGTGAGAAACAGTATAAACTAAATGGGGACAATCCTTAAAACCCCACCGAAGCTAAGGAAAAATGGATACACCCTCTTCATTGGAACAAGAAAGAACAGATGCTGATTTGTTCAGCGCAATTTTCAGGAAAATGTCCATATATTTTTAATTTGTCTTGAAACTTCATTAATTTTTGTACCTATGATATAGCATCCATTAAACATCTGGAATTCAAGTAATATAATGTTGTTTCGGCTTTGAGATAAGCCAAAAAATGTAATCTTTATACTTCCCGCGCCAAAGAGCTACAGTGAAATGGATATATCTATTTGGCCATGTAAATTACCGCACCTGCTCGGCACGCGAGTTTTAATACCTTATGTTGAGTGCCAAAATAAAAATGCTGTTAACCTTTTACATTTTGTTATCTCAAAAAAGCACTTTTTGACATTTAGAAGTAAGAATGAAAGTCCTCATGTTGGGTTTGCAGGGACAGGGAAAATAGGCCTAGACGAGAAAATTCTGAGTTCGAGAACCGCAACAATCGGGACCGTGGCGAACGTGTTGACCGTGCTGATCGTGGGGAACGTGGGGAGAGAGGCGACCGTGGAGAACGTGGTGAACGTGGAGACCGGGGCGAAAGAAAAGACGGCAGACCTATTGGGAACCGACCTGGCGGACCTCGGGGCCCGAGAAAGACATTTGACGACAGGCGAGGAAAGAGGGAATTCGACAGGCAATCTGGATCTGACAAAACGTATGAACACTCATTATTTATTGTTTTATTGTGAAGTGTGTTTTTTTTATACAAAAAACTTTTTGGAAAACCTCAGATAAGAGCCGATAGTAACTTAAACGCGTTAAAAGTAATTTGCATTATATCATGAATATTAGACTAGCTTGAGTCTATTGAAAATGGCCTTAGTTACGATACCTTATTAATGCAGCCATGGTTACAGAGGAGTTAAACCAATAGAAAAACGGGACGGTGCTGGCGCTCATAACTGGGGATCGACAAAAGATCTTATTTTGTAAGTTAAACGCGACTTCATTTAAAAGCGACTTGGTAATTTGGTTTGTTTTAGATCTGAAGTGGACAGGCCTAGCGATGCCGACCAAACCTGGGGAGAAAATGAGAAGCCTGAAATAAGCAGCGACATCGAAAAGAAGTAAGTAATATTTTGGATTTGGATTGAACAATACACCTTTAGAGATGCTTCTGTATGTCTGAGATTAATTTGTATATGTGTTTGTTATTATTTGTGAAATTGAGGAAGATTGAAATTTTAAGTTAAACGCACGTTATAATTAGTACAAATGATACCTGAGTTAATTGGAGGGAGGTAACACAATCAAATTCTTTTTTTTTTAAATATTTAATTCTTCAGTAGACTACAATATTTGTTTCTAAAGGGAGGAAACGGAAGTGGAACAAACACCAGTTGAGGAGGAACCAAAAGAATTGACTTTGGATGAATGGAAGGCTCAACGCGCTGGTCGCGCCAAGCCTCAATATAATATTCGCAAAGCTGGTGAGGGTGAGGATCTTTCCCAATGGAAGAAGATGTTTGAACTGAAGAAAAAGGAAAAGGATGAGGTAAGTGCAAAACTGTTAAAATAAATCTGTTCATTCCCTACATGTAGAATTTTGAGAAATATATTAATTGGGATAAGCAACATTTTATCTGAAATGGGCAGGGTTTTCAGGAATCCGAGGAAGAGGAATATGACGCTTCAGAATATCCGCAAAGAGTTGGTCGCCAGAAACACATTTTGGATATTGACATTCAATTTTATGATAACAGACGTCCTGGTGGTGGAAGAGGTCGAGGAGGCCCTAGAGGAGGTAGAGGAGGTGCTCGCGGCTCGCGCGGTCCTGCACGTGAGAAAGAGGAAAGAAGGTTCCGCGACGAGCCGGTAAGTTGATATTCAAATAAGTTCTTTTTTCAGTTTTATTAAGCTTTAATCGATTTTGGTTTTGAATACATAAAAAAAGTATTTGATTTTCATAGGAAAATGGGTATCAATGAAACACAGTACTAGATATCAATGCAAGCTAGAGCGTTTTATTATCATATAGAAAAAGCAAGGGCAGTGTCCCTTTTAAGACTGACTCACACACCTCATCAGTCTGGGGCATGTACGTCTTCTTTTACATTTTTATTTATTTTATCTAGTCATCAATATTCTTAATGAGTCTAGACGTTTGCTCTTAATTGATACCTAATATTATTTATTCCTTTTTGGATCTAGACTAGCGGGATACATAAATCTAATAAAAAGAATAAAACAAATTATTTTAGAGCACTTTTCCATGTTTTTAAGTAAAACATGCCATATGTAGATATGAAAGTTTTACAATGTGACGGATGCACGCATCTTATGGGTTATTCTCAATTAATCACCAAACAACTTTGCGAATCTTGGCCGTCTAGTGGCCCAATACCATATTTGCAAATTATTTTAAAAAGTGCAACTGTACAAACTGTCACGGCCGCGTGGATTACGAAAATAGTCGAAATATTAGTGGCAAGTTTCTTATGCCCATTTTTGTATAAAGCACGTTTAGCTGAATCGCTCTATTTTTTACTTCCTAGCAACCCATAGTCGTTTGTATCAATTATTCTTTAACAGCCTGCATGTAATACAATAAATTCCTTCGTATTTTGCAGTAATATGTAGTAAAGACTTTTTTGTTGCAGGTCGACGAGAAAGCTCCTAGAGCTCCTAAAGTAGACGACGAACGTGATTTCCCCTCATTAGGTTAAAGAGCATCACGTAATTTGCTGTTGATGGATTTCTAACCATCTTATACCATTTAAAAAATGTATATTAATACAAATTTTCTTTGTTAATGCGTTGGTATAGAAATTAGGGTTTACCAGCATGCCAGTTTGCCCCGCTGGCTGTTTATGTGTTCGAATAAAACTAAGCGTCTTGATTAAATCTGATCGAGATGCCAAATAGACTTTACCGGGGTGTTTGATTAACGGTAGACATCCGTCTTTATCAAAATACTAACAACAATGGCGCAATTGATTTTTTATTTTTTGATCTAGAGTGTTTCGAATCTGGAACAAATATTTATTTTCGCCCTTGATTTCTCGGAAAATTGTAAATTGCAATTTTATGAATTTATGTCACTCCACTCCCAGGGGCCATTAAATTGGCAGTTCGCGATTTATCCATTTCAATTTATTTTTTTACAAGCGAGGAAATGGTGGCTCGTTGACTTTCGCCGAATTAAAGGGAAAAGAGTAAACTACAGGTTAATATCATCGAGCCACTACGTTGGCGTTTAAAAAAATTAATTTAGAATGGACAAATCGCAAACTACCAATTTCATTTAATTTTGAACTTAATTTAACATTGAATTTTAATTATGAAAATGTAAGCGTTGTTTTCTGACCGGTTGCGTCATTGTTAACACAAAACAAATCCAATCGAGAAAGGAGATAATTTATATTTTAGGCACTATGTTATTTGAATTTTGTTTTATTAATCAGAATGTTTGAATTACTTTTTCCTAGTGTGAGCTATATCTACTAATGGTTAGCAGTTGTTACGTTCTACGACGCCATGCTAATCGTAGCATTACGATGGTAAATAACTGCTGATTCTTTGATCAGAAAGTGGTGCAAGGCACGGTCGATAATGCTATACTATTCAGTTATTTGAAAATTTGCATACTTAATTGGCTACGTCTCGCATTTCTTGAATTTGTTGAACGTTCTCATCTTGCAATTTGTATCATTTTTAATAAAAAAATTATTAAAAATTGATTTAGATATTAGTTTTATTTTATTTCTTTCATCCCACCCCGTAGGAATTATGACAGTCTAAGCTAAGGATCAGAAGTACATGCATATATTAAAGGATTGTATGAATAAAAATTTCATGGAAGCTGCCGTTTCCACGAAGATAAAATTTGTCTAAAGTCTTTTTATGATCTAAAATTTTTCGCAAAAAATTCATAATGTGCACTACTCTAAAATTTGATTTTCACAAAACCAGTGGCGTACATAACAATTTTGATTTTTAAAAAAATTAAAATTGAGTGCTCCGATCTCGGCGAAATTGAGTTCCGCAGCAGCCGTACAACACAGCTTTGATATGCCGCAGTCAAAATTCAAATTGAACAACTTCAATTTTTAGGTCCAAAAAATACCATGGACTATACATCATGAAAATTTTTCGGCCAAAAAATCGAATTTATCTGATTCAAATTTTGACTACAGTATATCAAGGCTGTATCGTATGGCTACTGCGGAACCCAATCTCAGTGAAATCGGAGCACTCAATTTTTAGGTCTTTTTTTTGTGCAAAATTATCATGGACGCCACTGGTTTGCTGAAGACTAATTTGTAGACAAAATTATAAGTTTTGACATAAGAAATTTCGGTTATTCTAGTTTCAAAATTATTTGGGTTCGAAAATCAAAACGTAAATGCTGTCGTTGAGCAGCAGCCAAATTAATGAATTCTTTTTAAAATTGACGTCTAGGGTTACAAAAGAATAAAATTACCATCTCTGAGCTGCTACGTGAGCAACACTCATTTGTATTATGGGTTGCCTAAAACTTGAAGTGGTGCCATCTATATGTCACTGTGCCAAGTATCCCTCTGTAGTTTCCTATAGCGCTATGTAGGGGTGAGCAGTCATACCGAGCATTGCGCGATAGAAAAAATATCTGTCCTTGTTTAGCAGCCAGTACTGAGCGTGGGAAGCCACAAGTCAGAAAAGAAATAAGTGACGTCAGAAGCGACGACATACTGATACATTTTTCCAGGACTTTTTTCCACCTCTGAGAGCAAGGGCTCAATAAAAAATAGTTCATATTTTTTTGAATTAATCAATAAGAAAAGCCATTCTTAACATGCTATTGGGACCTTGTATGCCAGTGAATAGTGTGAGCATGGCTTTTTATTCGAACTTGTTCCTCTTAATTTTCGATGATGGAAATGAGGATGATACACACATTTAAAGCTAATATATACAGGGTGAATATTGAAAATTTTGCACTCAGCTTATTTTAAACTACGGTCAAAATATCAGAAATTGTCACGATATGTCAATCTTGTTTTCGTGGGGGACACATTTTTGCGTTGAGCACAAATTCATCAAAACCACCCTTTTCGCAACAGTACATTCAATTTTAGAAATTTAAATGACATTATAGATCGAATGACACCTCATGTGAAAGGATTTTTGAATTTTGATTGTCAGCATGTAATTTTTTATAGATTAACATTGCTCTTTTAATAGCTAGAAAACACGATCACATTGTCGTATCTTTGTAAATTGTAAAGCTGCACGAGAAGGAATATATAAGATCTAATTGAAATGTCGATAGTTGCTTAGTTGTCGATATCGATAATGTGGGTTCTCAACGAGTGAGGTGGAACATTTGAAAGCGTCTATTATTCATCACATCGCCGGATACCGGATCGATTTTGCGGGTGGTGGGACGGAGACGAAGATGAAAGAGTTAGGGAGTGGGGGGAGCCTATGATGTTCATGCCAAACCATGCTGATAGAGGTGGATGGTAGCAAAATGTGTAATGTATGTGGATGGATTTAGTTTACTTTTTGTGGAGTTTCTTGTGTTTGCGCAAAAGAAGTGATAAAATGTTATATTGCACGTTTTCCCTCCTTAAAATATATAGTGTTGTTAATGTCGGGTGACGTTAAATAATTCAGCTAAGGAAAACAGACATCTTTTCCAAATCTGGGTTTTCCTTTGGATATCAAATTGTGCGGCGCAACCCAGGTTTTCTCTTCGGAAAGAGAGCGATTAACGCAGTGAAATGTCTGGTTTTTATCAAATTTCTTAAACAAATTTGTCAAGTTTAATATACATTTTGTGTTTGTAATGAAAACAAAAAGAAAATGGAAATACCTACTTATTAAGTAGTCATGACATATTTTAAAAATCTGTTTGGTGGAACATAATGTGATTTCCCTTCAAAATGACTACAAAAGATAAGCAGTTGAATGGAAGCAGTAACAATGGTTTGAAAATCAGTCCAGGAAGTTCAAAAAACTCCCCCATTAAGTGCAATGAGCACTACAGCCAGTGCAAAGAAGAAGCCTTTCAGTTTGAAGTGCCCCCAGAGGCCCCAGTGTTTTATCCAACTGATGAAGAATTTTTAGATCCTCTAGCTTACATAGCTAAAATTCGACCTATAGCAGAAAATACAGGAATATGCAAAATTAAACCACCAGGGGTAAGTAATTCATGGCCATTAGTCAGCTGCATCATTAGTATTTGCTATTTTATGGCAATTTTTGATCAAGGATCCTCATCAACGACGTTCACCTTCCATATGTTGAACCTTAATTTAAAATTCTGAACAATACAATCTGAATTACAGTTTTTATCATTTTATTGAAGGCAACATAATCCTAAGCAGCCATATTTATTTTGGGTAATTCATACCTATTCACTGTCACTTTTGCATACATTTTAATACATCTTTTATGATTCAAATTACTTGTGTAGATACAGTGTACTCATATTATGCGCAGCCGTTTGAATTCAGGCTTGTGAAATAAATAATCATCTTACTCACAAGCTGCATGTCCTCTAATATATAATTTTAAAATCTTTTTAGAGGTGGCAACCTCCCTTTGCAGTTGATGTAGACAAGTTAAGATTCACCCCTAGAATACAAAGGCTTAATGAATTAGAGGTAGGTCTGTTAGTTTATATTCTGTCGTTACTCCTCCCTATGCTTCCAAAAATACTGGATGATTTTATTGAGCAGACCTGCCAATTGATATTCCCATGGGAAATTTTACACCACTCTCTTAAATTAAATTGAGAAAAGTACTCCTATTTAACGTACTTAATTTGTGCAAATTATTCCGTAAGCAGATTTTGCTCTTAGTGCAATATGGGACATTTTATTTCATTAAAAAATCTTGCAAATTGCCAAGTTTTATGAGGGAACTTCAATAATCAAATTACTGTTAAAGTCCCCTCTCATTTAAATTGTGTTTGCTATGACCATGTGACAATACTGTCAACATTTAAGAAATGGGGAAAAATTTGCTTTTTAATTATACTGTTCTGAAACAGTGCATATAACTAAGGTTGTGTTGTTTAATCACCCTGCTAGAATTTGACAATCGAAGGACTATACAAATCTGTAACAATTCACAGGGTGTTCTATTTGAAAACCAAGTAGGTTTGACATGATAATTGAATTATGAACTGTCTCATATATGCCGATTTATGAAAAAAATGATTTCAATACGAGTTTTACAACTGTTGTATTTAAAATTTTTTGGAAACAGCTTATGATTGAGAACATAGTATATATGAAATTTTGGTAAATACTTAATGATGGTCTGGGTTGGGTTTGTCACACTTCCAATTCTTCATGGGTAAGTATTAATTTAATTAGTTTTAATTACTTTTCATAGCTGTGTTCATCATATTTCATTTATTTTAATTGACAACAAAGAGTTTTACAATATTGCTTTTATGTACAGGGTGGCACCTTTTCAACGGACTTCTAGGATATTGGCAAAACGATAACAGGTAGATAAAATCTGATTGCATAATCACGGGTCTGTTTTTCTAAAGAAAATATGTGGAAGATGCATTGTTGCATGGCTAATTCAATTAGCTTCTGATATACATGACGTCTTTTTCTTATGTTCTTTGTTATATACAAAGCGTTTACTACACACGTGTGCGTAGTACTTATTAGGCAAATAAGTGTTATGTCAATATTGGGGTGCAAGCGTTTGAATTTTCTCTCTATATTTAGGAAACACCCTGTATAGTTTCTGATGGAGTATACTAAAGTTTTCACTAATTCTTATGCAGGTAAATGAAGCAAAAACGTAACTTCTGTTGTTCTATTGAACGTTAAATGATGGTTAAATCCGAAGCAGTAGTAATTGCAGCCAGAGCTGATTTATGGCAATATTTTTTCCCAAGAGCACCCTGTAGGGATATTAATTCTGGATCTGGTGCAAAATCATCATCCAGGAGGAAACATGTATATATTTAATGACACGCTAATGTGTCATAGGGCACAATGCATGATTTTAAGAAATTGACCATAATTGAGATAGAGACAAAAGTCTGATTCCTAATAATTAATACCCTATGACCATTGGTATATCATTAAATAGCTCCCCGTATAGCTATGTCTAATGATCCAAAGCAGTTTTATTAATATTAAATATTTAACATTTTTAGGCGAAAACTAGGGTTAAACTCAATTTTCTAGATCAGATAGCAAAATTTTGGGAATTGCAGGGCTCATCCCTGAAAATTCCTATGGTAGAAAGAAGGGTACTAGATTTATACACGTTACATAGAGTAGTGCAACTCGAAGGTGGATTTGAAGAAGTGACTAAGCAGAGAAAATGGTCGAAAGTATCAATCCGATTAGGATATCAAATCGGAAAGAATGTTGGGACCATATTAAAGCAGCATTATGAACGGCTCTTATTTCCTTTCGACGTATTTAAAGAGGGAAAAAATGTCACTATAGTAAGTCGATTGGTGTAGCACCTCCGACCTACTAATGAACACCCAATTTGTGTATTTTTGCAGAAAATTGAAAACCTAGATGAAGGCAATGAAAAAACCGATAAAGACTACAAACCCCATGGCATTATAAACCGCATGGCGGTTAAACCGCCTTCGGATAAAAATGCTAGACGTTCCAAAAGATTCGAAATGAATGACAAAGATAAGACTGAGGTAAGTTTCGTACTTTTCTCATGGGTTGCATCTTAACAATTTTTTTGCCACTTCAACAGATAGAGCTTAAGATTAAGGAAGAGAAATCGGTAGATCCAGACGGGGATGATAAGAACAAGGAGCTAAAAAGATTGCAGTTTTATGGAGCCGGTCCGAAAATGGCCGGGTATGATGACAAAAAGGAGCAAAAACCTCGTTCCAAGACCATCAAATACGATTTTGACCCTGTAAGTTGAGCCTGTCTAGGGCGTGATATGCATAAATATAGGACCAACCTCTTTCAGTTGGCGAAATATGTTTGTCACAATTGCAACAGAGGCGATGCGGAAGAATTCATGTTGCTTTGTGACGGTTGTGATGACAGTTACCACACTTTCTGTCTTATGCCACCGTTATCTGAAATTCCAAAAGGCGACTGGAGATGCCCGAAATGTGTGGCCGAGGAGGTCTCAAAACCAACCGAAGCTTTCGGATTCGAACAGGCTCAGAGAGAGTATACTTTGCAACAGTTCGGGGAAATGGCAGATCAGTTCAAATCAGATTATTTTAACATGCCGGTTCACGTATGTATAATGTTATTTGTAGCCCAGTGACACAAAAATTCAATGCATTCAAATTTTATAACAATATTCTTTTTCACCCTGTGTCCATTATTAATTAATGAGCAGACATTTTGAGTTAAAGCTATCAGAATAATCTTCGAGAATATGTACTCGTATTTTTTAAGCGCGATGTTCTGCAGATGGTACCAACTCATACAGTGGAACGGGAATTTTGGCGTATAGTCTCTTCAATTGATGAAGATGTTACTGTGGAATACGGAGCTGACTTACACACAATGGACCACGGCTCCGGATTTCCAACAAAATCATCCGCCAATCTTTTTCAAGGAGACAAAGAATATGCCGAGTCCAGTTGGAACTTAAATAACTTACCAGTTTTAGAAGGATCGGTGCTAGGCTACATAAATGCCGATATTTCTGGAATGAAGGTAACAGATCCCCGTTCCTAACTATTTCCCCAGTCTCAACAATAAACTAAGAAATTAAATACCCAATTTAGGTTCCATGGATGTATGTAGGAATGTGCTTTGCGACATTTTGTTGGCACAATGAAGATCATTGGTCCTACTCTATAAATTACCTCCATTGGGGCGAAGCCAAGACTTGGTATGGAGTTCCAGGCAGTAAGGCTGAAGCATTTGAAGAAACTATGAAATCTGCCGCACCCGAATTATTTCATTCTCAGCCTGACTTATTGCATCAACTTGTTACGATAATGAATCCGAATATTCTTATGAATGCTGGGGTACCAGTCTATAGAACCGATCAACATGCTGGGGAGTTTGTAGTTACTTTTCCAAGAGCGTATCATGCAGGATTTAATCAAGGGTAAGTGCTCTGTTTTGTGATCTGTGTAATTCCATTACAAATGGAGACAAAAGTATTTAGAGACCCCTACTTTCAGTTAGTAAATGTCTGCCACACAACTCTCACTATCTCTCACTAAATGTCGGTAATACGACACTCACTTTCACTCACTAAATGTTAGATACACGAGTGACATATCTCACTGGTCTAAAACAGAAAAATTCCTGATTATAATTCTATTCTGTATGGCGAACGTGTTGTTTGCTGCCGCGCTGACGCGTAACTGAATCATTTAAAAAGTGATATCCCTTCGAAATGTGAAAAAACTTTACAACCGGTCCGCTTGCAAAGGTACAATTCATAAGTCGTACTATAAATAATCGATAAGCGATACGAAATAATATATTTGGTGGATTTTAATATTTCTATATGTATATTAGGGATATGGAAATTCAATTCGACACATCTTTATCCTGCACACACTGTATATTATACTGAGTACTATACGATGTGTATGTCTGCATTATGTGCTACATATGGATAGACACTAAATATGGATTTCGTGGATTTTTTTAGATATAACTTCGCGGAAGCTGTTAACTTTGCTCCAGCAGATTGGTTGCGAATGGGCAGGGAGTGTGTTCTCCACTATTCCCATCTGAGAAGATTTTGCGTGTTTTCCCATGATGAACTAGTGTGCAAAATGGCTTTAGATAACGATAAATTGGATCTGACAATAGCGGCAGCCACCTATCAGGATATGCTAGTCATGGTAGACACTGAGAAGAAATTACGTAAAGCATTGCTGGATTGGGTAAGTCATAATCGTTAAACTTAGCTTTGGTCCACGGAATACTTAGAAGAGCATTATTTATTTAACTCCAGGGAGTGACAAATGCTGAACGAGAGGCGTTTGAACTACTTCCAGATGATGAAAGACAGTGCGAAGTATGTAAGACTACTTGCTTCTTGTCCGCGATGACTTGTTCCTGTTCTACCACCACTCTGGTTTGTCTGCGGCATTATAAGAATCTTTGTGAGTGTCCTCCACAAAATAGAACTTTGCGATACAGGTACACCCTCGATGAATTGCCAGTAATGTTGAAAGCTCTGAAACTGAAAGCCGAGTCCTTTGACCACTGGGTGGCCAAAGTGAAAGACGCTCTTGACCCAAATACCCCTAAAACTCTGAATCTGAACGATTTGAAGGAACTATTAAATGAGGCAGACGGAAAAAAGTTTCCTAAATGCGAACTACTGCAAACTTTAACTAGTGCCGTAATAGATGCCGAGAAATGTGCCAGCGTAATACATCAGCTAGATTTAAATAAAATGCGCACTAGGACGAGGCATTCTAACGAGGCAAAGTACAAGTTGACCATCGAGGAACTCACTTTGTTCTGCGATGAAATTGATAGTCTTGCGTGTGTGTTAGATGAGGCCAAAAGCATCCGAGTTTTACTGGACGAAACTCGTAAGTTTGAGGCCAGAAGTGAGGAATTGCTGACGCAACTTTTAAAGGAAAACGTTCTCTCTGATCTCGAGGAATGTCAGGGTCATGGAAACGGCCTTTGCATAGAGCTGCCAAGTTTGAAACTGATTAACACGCGAATAAAGCAGGCGCAATGGATAAAAGAAGTGGATAGCTATAGAAATAAAACTGACGTTATGGGACTCGACATAATTAAGACTTTGATACAACAAGGATGCTCTTTGCCACCACATCGGGAGATGGAAGAAGAATTGTCCAATTTGCAACTGATTCTTGAACAAAGTCAGGAGTGGGAGGAAAAAGCTCAGGAAGTTTTGAAGTGCCACGATCCGAACGTTCTTATCCAAGTGGACAAGCTTCTCAAAGACGCTTCGAAAATTGCCTGCCATTTACCTACGGAAGCTGTACTTTTCGATGCCATGAAAAAAGGAAGGGATTGGCTGAGACAGTTGGAAGAAATGAACTCTGCTGAATACTATCCATATTACAGTGCCATGGAGGAACTCATTAGAAAGGGGAGACAACTGGCTTTGCATTTAGTGGAGGTGGACAGAATGAATGACTACTTAGTGCTAGCTAACAACTGGAAGGAGAAAACTAGCAAAGCATTCCTGAGAAAAGACTCTCCCTGTACTTTAATGGAAGCTCTATCGCCAAGAACTGTGCTTCCCAGTAGCTATAAAACATCGAAGAAATGCAAAAGCTCGGATGAAGACAGCAAATCATTATCGTTAACGAATACTATGGATCCGGGTATGGTAGTG
The DNA here is from genome assembly GCF_039881205.1 of Euwallacea similis. Taxonomy (NCBI): domain Eukaryota; kingdom Metazoa; phylum Arthropoda; class Insecta; order Coleoptera; family Curculionidae; genus Euwallacea; species Euwallacea similis. The sequence goes on from NC_089616.1 coordinate 1,476,261, forward strand.
GCGCTATTTAAGGAGGCCGAAGAAATGGAAATGTCGATGATAAAGAAGTTGAGGCAAACCAACAAGCAGAAAACCCTGGATCCTAACGATGCTACCAGTTCATACTGCGTTTGCGGCAGAGGCCTTTTTGGTGTTATGTTGCGATGCGAACTGTGCTTCGATTGGTTTCATTCCGCTTGTACTCAGCTTCCAAAAGTCGCGACAAGTAAAATTAGAGGAAATTTCCTCAGTGTCGCTGTATCTTTAGGATTTAAAGACTGTAAATACGTATGCACCAACTGTCAAAGGACTAAACGTCCGAGGCTGGACACTATTCTTAGTCTGTTGATGTCTCTTCAGAAACTTTACGTAAGGGTACCCGAAGGGGAAGCTCTGCAATGTTTGACCGAGAGAGCGATGAACTGGCAAGATAGAGCCCGACAGCTTCTTCAAAACCCCGAATTAGAAAAAGCCAAACAAAAGTTGAATAACTTGAGCCAGAAATTTACTGCTGCCGCCATGAGGCAAAGAACTGAAAAGATAATTTCTGCCGAATTAAAACGAGCTTCCAAAAATCCTGAACTTCACCAGAGGGTGCAGGAAATCGCTCCCTTTAGCGGGGTGAACGAAGACGGAGTCACGTGTGACAGCGGAATCAACGATTCAGACGAGGCATCTCGAGAATCTTTCAGAGATTCTGACGATAGGATGGGCGAACATGCGTACAGCCTCCACCTCCCTAAAACCGAAGGCGAAGATTATGTAATTCGTCTAGCTCCGGAGCTAAAGAAACAATTCGAGGATTTGCTTATGGAGGGCGATTTACTGGAGGTGTATTTGGACGAAACGTTCGCTTTGTGGAAACTTCTTTTGGCTTCCAGAGACAACGACAGAGAACTAGCCCTGATAGATTTCGATGCTCACCTCAAAGCTACCTCCAAAAAGCGAGGAAGAAAGAGGTTGTCTGACGATATAGTTGATTCATCCAAGAAGACGATAAAGGCAGCGAAAGGAGAAGGCGAGAAGAAAATTCGCGGCCGTAAACAACAAAACGTAAACAAAGATAGTGCACAAAAAAAACTGAGAGGTAAACGTAGGGGCCGAAGATGTCAATCCACGGCCTCCAACAGCAGTGATAGTGAAGACGAAGATTGCGCGGCTAATGGCTGCCAACGCCCTACCGGACAAAATGTGGATTGGGTTCAATGCGATGGTGGATGCGAACAATGGTTTCACATGGCCTGCGTGGGCCTATCCGCAGAAGATATTAACGAAGACGAGGACTATATTTGTATAACTTGTTCACGGAGCACCACGTTTGAAAATGTTGCTCCTTGCGATAGCAGGTCGAGCAGTCCCAGATCTCCGGATTCGACTCAACCATCAACGTCTAGAGATATTTCTTAGTGCTTGATGTTTAACAACAGTACCTTACGTGTCAAGAATTTAACCTATAACTACTCCAGTAGTCAGAGACTTTAATAAGGTTTTGATAATTTCTTCAGTTGTGATAAAAGTATAATTTAATGTAATAGATTCACATGCCATGTTTCGGAATGTCACTAGTTGGTTGTACCCATGAACTACTGAATAAGTGTTGTAAGTGAGGGGACAGAACTTTCGATTATCTACATTTTATTCTTTTGCGTTTAAAATAATCAGCAGTATTGAATATTTATTTTGAAGTTGATTAATTTTTATTTATACATCATTTGCTTTAGTTAATCTTGCAGTTTCAGTAGTTCGTGCGGCTTCTTACATCATGTTAATACCACTTAAGTGAAATTTTTTATAATTTACTGGTGCAATCATCTCTGAGGGTCAGAAGTAGTGCAGTCAATGTGCCCTTCGTAATTCTACCTTTTTAATGACGACTATGAATGTCTTCCAGGCAGACGAACGATTTTCATTCACAGCCAACTATTGGGTCAAATATTTGGTCGTGAATGAAAACCGTTTCTTCGGAAAAAAATGGCAAGAATTTGTCTGTTGAAGAGACCTATAGTTATCAATGACTCCCAAAGGAGGATCGACCACAGGAAATATTTACTGCATATTTTCCTGTGAATACCACCAATTAGGCGTTGTTTGAAGAAACTAAGCCTCAATCCTGCAACACTTTTTATCCAGCTTTACAAGAGTGCAGGAAAGTATCCGAAGCTTTATTTATTTTTTACCCTGAAATAGCTGAAATTGAATTGTAATGTTATGCCTTTTGTAACGTTATTTTTAATTTTTGTAAGCGACAAACACTCAGGTTCGCGAATGAAACACAAGAAGGCGAAACTGTATGTTGAAATGAATCGTGATTTTAGATTTAGCTCTTATCGTCAATATATTTGGAACCGTTGCATGCACTGTAATAAGCTAATTGGCTCATACAAATTTTTCATGATTTTTACGATCTTTTAAACTGCCGACAAATTGAATTCGAGTTGATATAGCAAAATTCTGTTCTGGGGTTTAATCAGAAACTAAAAATAAATATTCGCCCTTATATAAATTAAATATTTATCACTGCGCCTACTCTATATGAAACTTAATATCCACCATGCTGTTAAATAAATTATTAACGATAAGGATTCGATGGGATCACTATTTCACTGCTGTAACTGAATTAAAGGTGTCGAGAGACATTGTCAAGTGATTTCGTCCCGTGGTTTAGAGACAGTTTAAGATGGTTTAATTGAAGCACCTATCCAAGCTTAGGCACGGCAGCGTTGTTTGAGCGTGGTTTATGACGGACACAAGCTTAAAAAGCACCATGCAAAAACAATATTAGTGTCCTTCAATAAATAATATTTCTCCTTTTTTTCTAAGGTATCGTTAGGTTGTACATATACTTAGAGGGGTAGTCACGTTATTCGATAAGGATGTAAGTAGAATAATAGTTAGGAACTTTAAGTCAGTTTTACTTAAGTAGCTTTATGAGATATATATTGTGAGAAAATATTTGAGCGTCGATTAGCAGTAGCTGGGCAGGGTGGTTCCTTATGTTTTGACGAGTACATGGCTGGTTTATTATTGAAGTTGCAGAAAAATTTAAGTTCTCTTTGAATACCACTCTTCTGTGGAGAAAATGAAATTTTCCCTAAAAAAGGTTTTCAGGCTTCCTAAGCGTTTTCTAATATACAGGGTGTTACATTAAAAAACAAGTTCTGGGCGTTTCTATAATTTCCGATGCTCATTTGTGTTTCCATTTCCTAATTGCACGTTCGAAGGACTTTTTGCCTTTGACAAATCTCGATTTGTCAAAATATAAGAAACAACCCTGTACACATCACTATACAGTGAATCTCTAATTCGGTGTTCATTCTCGGTAGTTATCAGAGTTACGCAGATTGGTGGTTATCGAAATTGGTCAGATTGTTAAATTAGGGGTTTTAGTTTATCCGATAAGAGCAACTGAGCAGAAAAATTTTAGCGCGAATTGTTGACGATAATTAGAAGAAGGGAAGAACTGCAAAGCTCTGACTAATCGAAATATCAAATAGTATACTGGGCGTCTCGTTAAAAAATCGGTAGGTATATATAGTGTGGTTGTAAATAAATGTCCCCCTCTGCCCGATTTTTTAAAATCTGTATCATACGAATGTCTAAGTCTATCGGACGCCATTTTCTTTTACTTATGGGCGCGCAACCATTTCAAGAATAACCGAGAACTTATAGCATCGAATTTGAGACACACTGTATAATATATTGGGAAATTCAAAAGATTCAGATGCGGTAAGATTTCTTTTTAGCAGCGCAGTTGATATTGCGCTTTTGCCTACATTTTAAAACATAATTTGCCTGCGTCTTGCAGCCTCAATTAGTATTGGAGATGGAAGGCGTCTTGAAAAAATCGATCGTGAATGGAAAGCTGAAAGTAGCGATCAATGCAACACATTATTTAACAAAAAGTCGTGTTAATATTCTCTGAAATGTTGAATTTCCCTCGGGCGAAAGGAGATACACGTTTAATTTCAGAATTATAACAAATTTTCTCCAAAGGGGGCAATTAAGTTTAATTTATTTATCGAGCACATCGGTTTCGACGGGGGGTTGATGAAAGATTTGTATTAATTGCGAAACCGTGGTTTTTTACTTAAATTCCCATAAATTATTTGATTGTAAACCTTTCCGATCGTTAATTCAGTATTTCTGTTCCAACACTGTGTGCTTTGGTATCTGCTTCTACATCAAGCGCCAGCTCTAATTATATTTGTTCTTATATGTAAAGTTTTTAGTATAGATAGGTTGAAATAAACGATTTAATGTTAAAACTCTCGCCATCTCATAATATGGCATTCGTCAAGGTAATTACCACACTTTTGAGGATTAAGACAACTTTTTACAGTGCTTTAATACTGCGGCTACAGGTCGAGTCAATTCATTTGCGCGATTTATTTGTGTTGATCAGAGCGATGCGTTCTTAAAAGTGGTCTCTTTCCTGTAGATTTAACTTAATACCCAGAAAAAAGAGAGCACTTAAGAGTCCAATGAGTAACTTTTAGCTCGTCTTATATCATGCAGGCACTGTAGCCTGTCCAAGAAATTCGGCGGTGCGACGTCAATGTGTCGGGCCACCGTTCGATTGTTTGGTGCAAAATGCAATGATGAGTTCAAAGACAGAATAAAAATTATGTATATGATTAGATTAAGTACCTAATTATGCAAAAACTATACTTAAATTATTAATTTGGCATCGACAAATAGTTGTACAATAATTCGTTAATACACAAGTACTGTTCGCACTGTGATTAACGCACCGCTGAAACTTTCTCGTCCATTTTCTCGCGAGCCAGCGGCTTGACTTTAATGTTTTTTTTTTAAATTGAAGCTTGTTCCTTCACGATTGACAACGAGATAAAAAAATCAATTTCTATGATATAGATAATATACAGGGTATCTGCAGTTTTATCGGAAAACCCTACGACAAAATTGTTTTCTTATCACCCCCTTCGAGAGTACGCAAAACAAACAGTGATAGAGGAGCGAAAACAAATGCATGTGACACACATGCGCATTAGGAAAACCAATCCATTGATTTTTCTTTTTATAAACATTTAAATTGCGTTGAAAAATCATTCTACTTGCTCCCTGTTTACGCTCGAATTCCAGAATGGAAACTTTGGAAAACCTTCATAAATGACAGATACTGATAACATATGTGGCACGTGGCACATACTGTGTGACAAGTTTCAATTAAAAAAACGAAAGTCGTAGTCGAGTCACTGGCTGACGAAAAAATTGACTTTGAAATTTAATAAGATTTTAGCGGCGCATTAATTGTGATGCGAAGTGTATTTATTCGTCAGCTGTAGCTCCAGAGTTAAGAGCACGTATCAAATCATTATGATGTTCTTACCGCAACCATTAGGCTAATTAGATGTACAATTATTTGAATAAGAATGGAGAAGTGTATTATGTCCAACGATCTAGAAGGACTGAATATAGCAAGTAAATGCCGCGCTCCACTAAAAATTGTCCTGTTTTTTTAATGTATTTGTACCCTTATGACGTCATTTTGTCATCTGAGAGATGCGTCATGCGCCTGTGCAGTCGGTGCAAATATAAGATAGCAGTGTGACTCCACCTCTTCCAAAATCGTGCCCAGTTCTTCTAGATCACTACTAGCGGCACCCAAATTACTGAGAACAATAACGTTAAATTCAAACGATATTCACATGGGTGTTTTTACGGTTGATAAAGGGCGATCTTTATTGAAAAAACTTCCAATAGTCACATCTTAGATGTGACACAGATTAGACATCGTTAAAGAGACTCAAGACCCGTGCGATTCACCTGCTACAAGGTTTTTTTTTGTGATCACCCGTTATAATGAGGGCGAAGTTGTGTATGCGGAACGATCTATTAAATCACTATGATAGTTATTGTTTTTCAAGTAAATTAAGGGTCAAATTGTTAATATGCTGTTAACTTTAACCACGAGTTAATTACCTTGAAATGGAGCTTTAACACATTAGTCAGATTGTTGATTTTTGGTCGCCAGCACATTAATAATTGGACTCTGGTGCGTCCCACTGCTCTAATCTCAGATATTATCTGCCTAATGGCTCAAAGCTATAGTAATTTTCAAAATTTGGCCACACTTTATATTTTTGTATAATTGGATATGTGTATATACGTATTAATCTTTAATAATTCTATCATACATAATGTAGGTGATCATTGTTCTAATTATTGTGAATAAAACGTTTTGGAATAAGTTCAATCTTCTGATTTTATTATTTTTGGAAGTCGAAGGCAGCGATAGCCAGAAAATTTCGTCATCTATACAGGGTGTCCCAAATGGGCACTTGGAGTGTCATGCGCTATCTGCGAAACACGACGTTGAAATCACCTGGTATTTTTAAAAATGGGCATACTACAAGGTGTCCCATTTACGACGGTTAAATTTGGTCACACTGCGAAAGTTCTGTGAATTGAAAATTTCAATTTTGACCCGGTATATGTTCCCATCAAAGATCCCTTCAATTCTAGGCATTTTTCATATCGCTCACCCCAAAATGCAGCCGAAAAACGTTTACGTGACCCGCCGCGGACAGTCGGAAGGTTTGCATAAGGAACGCAAGAAAAACGATTTCGCGCCCGTTTGAGAGATTTTTGCCAAATTTAGTTTCCATCAAGCAATGTGCATTAATCCTCACTCCACGTCCGCGCTGTATGTTTAGGGCTGATGACCATCTAGAAAGGTAGTAGGCGATCGACAAAAAAGAAAGGTAGGCATGCAGCATATGCCCACTGACCATAATTTGGAAATAAATATCGGTCGCCAACTCTCAGCCTCTATATATGGGTCGTATGATTAATCAGATTATAAAAATATTGCTTTGAACTTGTCCCCGTTCAGGACTCGAATGCCTGATTACCATAACGACATCGCATATGCTAAAAAAACAAGCTAATGCCTATCACCTCAAGTTTCAGCGAAAATACAAAAACGGTTTTCTGAATGGTGCGGGGATTAACGCATTGTGCTCTACCTTGAGTTTCAGCTTAGCCAATCCGCTAAATTTAAAACAGAGAGATAACCTTATTAATCAATGTACGAATTAAGGTTCTGCATATGGTTTCCCAACGGTGACATTGGTTTTAAAATGGAAATAAAACGATCCGCAGATGCTGAAAACGGTTTATTTAGAAAACGTTTTTAACAAATGATTTAAAATGATGCGGCAAAACTAGGCGTTGTGGTGCAGCACGACTAAGCGACGCTTCTATTCGAGAGGTTCAACTTTCTCTGGTCTTGCACTCACCAACGCCCTTTTATTGCTGCGAAATGCGCACGGCTTCAATAAGAAACGGAATTATTAAAAAAAAATAATTTATTAAAGAAAGTCTTACATTACTAACAACATCTACAAATGGTAATGAAATATACACTTTTAACACGAAAATGTACATACTTTGACAAAACAGGAAACACTAACCCCCCCAATGAGAATATTTAAACAATAACCAAAACGAAGATTTAGGACTAATAACGGAACGAAACCGAGGCACAGACTAACAGAAAAGTGGGTGTACTACAACTTTACCTATAAAAACTTCTTGAAGGTAAACTACTTTAAACTGTGCAGTTTTGCCAAAGTTGGACTTAAAAGTGAAACTAAAACAGTTTGCAGAAACTGGAACTTTCTTTTTAATACATCTTTAGGTTAAGTGGTATTAAACTATAAAAGTTAAAGCAAACATCTTATAAAAGTCATCTTTTATCCACTGTACTAAAACGTACAATTCTTCTACCGGAATCACTTATATTTGTTTAATTTGGTAAAGTATCAAACAAAATGTCCTTTACAGACTGTGACAGATTATCAGGGAACTTTATGTCAAAATTAACTATAAGATCACCCTTACGGGATGGCTCTTTGGGTAGGGGCAAACCATAACCTTGGATACGCCTTACAGTATTTGGCTTGATGATTTCATTTGTATAATGTAAAGGAATTGTTTTGCCAGACATGGTTGGAACTTCGATGGTACACCCACATAAAGCCTGAAACAGAAATATTAATATCAATAGAGATAGATAATTATAATAAAGAACATATAAAATAGAGGATGCTTTATTTTTAATACTGGCGTCATAGTAGGTCAAGTAAAGCCAGCTAAATTTAGTTCAATATTGAGGTTCTAATTTTATAATTAGAACAGTGTGCAAAATTTCCAAATTTCAGCAAAATCTCCAGCAATGGAGAGAGCAACCAATTTAACACAAGCACCACTCACCTGTTTGAGTGAAATTTTGGCAGTATATCTAACATCACTTCCCTCGCGTTTAAATAAAGGATGAGGTTTGTCCCTAATGATGAACACAATATCTGCGGGGATTTTGTTCCTTCCCTGGTCACCTTCTCTCTGGAATGTGATTTTTGTCCCTGCCTTCCACCCTGGCTTGACATTGATGGTCAAAACCTTGTCTTCCTTCTTTGTGGTACCATCAGGCTGCAAGACCTTTCTGCTGATTTTCATTTTCTTCGTGCACCCTTTAGTTATATCTTCCAAGTTGATGTATAAGTCATGCTCAATTGGTGGATCTTGTATTTTATCTTTGTTCCTATTGGGGCTTTGGAAGTTAAATGAATGGCTTCGGAATGCTCCTCCAGGCCCACCTCTTTGGCCGCCTCCCCCACCAAGAGAAGCAAAGGGGTCATCCACATCCATGTCATCATCATGCATCCCAAACATCCTTGGATTATTTCCACCAAAGTCAAAGAATGCGGAAAACGGTGTCGAATTTCCAAAGAATTGAGCAAATGTGGCCCTGGGATCTCCATGATAGGTGTAGCTGAAATTACCACCGGGACTGCCAGAACCGCCACCTCCAGGTGCACCCCCCTTCAAACCTTCCTCCCCAAACTGGTCATAGATGTCTCGCTTCTTCTTGTCGGAGAGGACCTCGTAGGCCTCGGCTACTTCCTTGAATTTCTCCTCCGCTCCTGGGGTTTTATTTTTATCAGGGTGATACTTCAAAGCTAATTTCCTGTAAGCTTTTTTGATGTCGTCGTCACTCGCGCCTTTCGCTATTCCTAATATTTTGTAGTAGTCCTTTCCCATTTTCGGAAACTATAGGAACAAACGCGCACAGATGTTCACTAGCGCCAAAAGAAGTGAAAACCTCGAAATAGTTCTCGAAACACAATAAAAAACACAAGCACCTTTACCGTTTCACTGTGTAGGATACACTCCCAAAGATGAGCGAACAAGCAGCTTTTATAATTTAAAGGTTAAAATGGACGAGAACAGTTGTGATAGTTCGGGAATTTGCTAGACGCACATTAGCGTAACATGCTAATGGTCTAGTTGCTTGAAATATAACTTTACATAAAAAAATGTTTTGAAACATTTAAAACTATGAAATTGACAATAAAATTGTCCTCGTTTATATCTATACTTAAAGCATGTTTCTAAAAGTCGCAACGTTCATTTTAATCACGTTTAATTTCTAGAAAAATCCTTGGAAAATACCCATTGTTCCGCCATTGCCCTGGGGTCAGATAAATTGTATACAAGTAGGTGACGTATGCAGGTTGACGTATCGCGTGCTCTCTCTCTTTTCAACATACGCACACTCCAACAATTTAGCATTTTGGTTGTCGCGGGAAACTTAAATTAATTTAGAAATCCTGCAGTGGATTAGTTTATTTTTAGTCGCTTATCAAAGTGTTTTATAATGATGTGTATCGTTTAGGTAGATACAAATAGGTGATATTTTTGAATTTCATTAATCAAAGTTTAACAACTTGAGATTTCCAACAAACACATTCAAAAGTATTTGAGTTTTTGATATACTTAGACACATCGATGAGCAAACGAAATTTAAATACTGGATACAGGCCAATTTTGGATCTCGCTCAGAGAATCTTCCAGATTCAAGGAAAGCTTTTTGCCAAGGGAATCATCTGCAAGCATGGCGACATATTGCCTTATGCAGAGGGTTGTAGATTAAGTACTATAACTCTTCAGTCCATTCATCTTAACCCAATAGGACACGGGGTTTAATTCTCTTCAATTCTATTCTATTCTAAACTCCATTCACATCTCATTTTTTTTCTATCGCACCTTTCCATTGAATACTGAATTACGAATTAAAGATCGGAATACTTTTCATCTTCACAAAACAAATGTGTTTAGACATTAAGAATTTTATTGGCATTGAAATTTTCAGAACAATCATGATATAAATTGTCATCGAGTGAATATGAATTTTGAATCTTGAAATTGAAATTGCGTTCCGGAATCATGGGTAGAATATCAAAAGAAAGCGACACTTAAAACTAAATAAAAACGCTAATAACCGCGTTCGCAAAGCCAACGTGTTGTGCAACTATAATGGTTTTGTGATTAAATTTTTTAAGCACTGCTAGCTGAATGTGGCCAATACCCTCAGCCAAATTCCAGATTCTTGATTGTTAAGTCAAAAATCAAAACGAAGATAATTTAATTTTAATTTTAATGTTTTAATCCGGTATTTAGTATTTTATTTGTTTAATAAGTTGATTTTAAAATTTATCATAAACACACATAAGCGATGTGACAAAGTTTGTTTGTGGAAAATTAAAATGTTGGATAATTCTTCTAAATATGACTCTGTTGTTAATGTTTTTCCCCTGGTTTTTCATGGTTAATAATTTATTAATATCATATCGAGTATCGAATCTCAGATCTGCTTGTGAGAACGGTTAATTATTCACCTTTAAATTAATTGAAGAATTGAACTGGTGAAAAATTTTGCTATTTCAAGAGTCATATCTGTTGCATTTATGGATAGCATAACGATGGAAGTACCAAAAGAGCTTAGGCGGAATCTAAAGTACTGCCAGAGCCTCCAGAGGATTATCAAAGACACCCATAGGTCCTTAAATGATATTAACACCCTTCTTCAACTGGGGAGTAAGTACCTATTTATGGGGACATAAGAAGGTTTTATGTGAACGCCAATTTAATGAAATTCGTTGGATTATTTAGAACATATAAAAATTCCAATAGCAAATCTGGTGCTCATATAAAATTTAAAGTCCCATTGATTAAAACAGATGAAGTTGAGTTCCAACACAATTTAATCAAGGGGATGGAAATATCCATAGCTGGCCATTCAAGAACATTTGTCAGAAATGACAACAGCAGTGACACTTAAAAAATTCAGTCTATGGTGCCACCAGTATCAGATTAAGATGAATTTTGTATTGTGATCTATTGGCAGCATAATTTTCTATTGAATGTTTGAAAATATCTGATGAGAAGGCAAGATACTTCAAAAACTGTGCAAATACAGTAATAGCAGTGATTGGGCTATTTCCCCAGAGTATTCCCAGAAATTTTATCTCAAATGGATAATGCAATTCTCCTTTTATTGTAATATATCTGTAATGACTTGGGTAGTCTGATGACAGCCCTCTACTGCTATTCCAGGTCTATTGTCTATTCTCTAGGTCTCTATTGTGGCCAAAGGAATTTCTTTAACTGCAGAACAAAATAAATTGTGGATTTTTTACTATTTTTTTTAAATACCCATTCCTTAGCAGTCATATAGTACTTATCTAGTAAAAAACATGTGATTTATCATAGTCACCACATCATATCAATGTATTTCATAGTCATGTAGTCTGCCAGATTGTGATGATGTCAATATTGTCTTAGCACCTGATGAAATATAGGAGTCTTCAAAGGATTGAGTCTATGAAATCAGTCTGAGAAGACTTCCAATTAATAGGTTATCATTATAATTCTAAATAATCAAAGCAAAACCGCTAACGGCATGCATTTTTATTGCAAACATTACATCGGATGACTCGTAGGCATCAAGCATTCGGTAGGTTTTACCCTTTCGACTACTCTCGCCGCAATCAATCGATAATTTTTTTAGTTTGAAGTCTTTCACTTCATTTTAAAAAGGCATGATAGGAATGGAAAAGTAATTTCGCTAACTTAAAGCGTTTGGGAGTTGCGATTTTTGTAAAAGTAACATTTTTTTTAACATTAACATCTCGAAAACGGTTGAAAATCCGAATAATGTAGCATAAAACATCTATAGAATTTTCAGACAAGTAAAAACATGCAAAAATATACAGGGTGTTCCGCTTAAAATAAGAAAGTTGTTTCCTATTTAACAAATATGAATACCACCAGGAAGTTAACAGTTTTGAGAAGTAAAATATTATACTTCTAGGAGAGGTTAGACAAGAAATCTCAGTATATGACGATCTGGATTTTTTATTTCATAAAGCCGACAGAACTCCAAATATATTAGTGTTCGGCCAGTCTTGTCATGCGAAGGCACTACTTATTAACCTCATGCTTCAAGAAAACGTTCTTCCTTATTTTAGTTGCCAGTGGAGACAGGTAAGTTCTAAATATACACAGTGTGCGTGAAGTCTCCCCTGATCGTTCTGCAGAGCTGATTTTAAGTATTTTCCATCAAGCACCTGTTACAGCTTTTTTCAACGATTTTTGCGCGTAACAGTTTCGGGCATTTCATGCAGGGTGGGCGTTTCTCTTAGTTCGCGAAAGGATTGCAGAAATTGTCAGAGTTACAAGATTTGGAGAACGGGGAAAGAGGTGCAGTTTCAGGAAGCCAATTTAAGATATCTTAGGGTCACTGCTTACCTGTCAAAACTGCCGATGTTAATGGTCCCCCTGTGCAAAGCAAACTGAAACAAATATGTTGTAAATTCTGTTTATGCCATTGCATATCATGGGAGGCTTTGACGCTCTCGAGTTAGAGTGCACCTGGAGGGGTTCTCTTGAAGTGCATTGGCCAAACTTTGACATTTCATCTGAAACCTTTAAAATTTCGGATTATTCAGAGTAAGTTGCGCTTTACAATAGATTCAGAACAGACAGATGCGTAATAATAGATTCAGCATGGTCACAGAACAAGTAGGCGCCACTCTGGATTTTCACAGATATTTGTCGATTTAATAAGCGGCAGCCTTATTGAATTTCGGAGTTTGGCAACTCTAGTTCAGGGCACATTAAAATTTTGCTAACTTCATCGATTTATTCCCATTAATTGACTTTTCAAGATAACTTTCAAATATGGGCCAGTAAAAAGCATTCACTTGACGTTGGGACATGAATTTGAAATTGTGGAGAATCTAAAGGCCCACGAAGAGTCATCATGGGTTACGATTCCTGAAGACGACATACGGAGGAGCGACAAAGAAAATCTCTTGGACCATTGCCCGTCTGTGGAGGTGGTCCTCAAACATAAATTGTTGAAGGAAAACGTGAAGATAGTAGTCCCGCCAGACTGCGACCCTCACCAGTTGGTCGACCTTCTAGGAAAACTTGTCGAAAACGTACTGCCTGTGATATTATATGCTGTGTCCGATGATACCCTGAATGACTCAGTAAGCCTATATAATTTTACTGTTTTGCTAAGATGTCACACAAGACATTTTCTCATTGAGTTAAGGACTCTCAAGATTCTGAAAGGGGCAACCGTCAACTCAAAGATAATCTTTTACCTTTGAGTTGAGTCTCTTTATCCAGGGTTTGGTGAGGTAAGACTCAATTGCTCACTCGTTTGCAGAACATTCAAGAGATTAGGAAACTCAAAGACACGTTTGCTGTGCCGTTCTTATTTGTTAATGTGAGCAGTGGTGACTCACATTTAAGTAAATTTGAAATAGGAGCTTTAAGCACTGAATCTCTAACCGAATCTGAAAAACATTTAGTTGAGAATTCCACGCAGAAGAGTGACAATAAACTTCACAGTTTACGGGAGCAATTGTGTAGATTAGGTAAACATGAAGTGTCACGGTTTCTTCTTGGGAGTTATCAGTTATTTCCTGCAGGTTATATTAATGTTGAAGTCCGTGGTACTGCAAGGGACCCAGAACCAATGATACGAAAGAAGTCGTTTTGCTTAGAGTGTTCTTTAGACGATTCCTTGATGTCGGATAGAACATTCCATAAAGATTTTGCTTCATTTATAAGTGAGGTGTTAAGATCTAGTATCCTTAAAATGGCCAAAAAATTAAGTGAGGTAAGCCACTCAAATATTGCTAAGGCTTTTGGCGTGTAGTTTGAAAGGTATCTCAGAAACAGTAAGAGATACGAAGTGGGTCAAATAGATGCAATCAGGAAACACAAAAAAAACGCCAATTTACTATATTTAATTTTTGTTGTTCCAGATCCACAATTCGTGCCTAAGAAAATTTATACTGTGTGCGTTTGATATGGCAAGAGAAATCCAAATTACTCCCAAGAGGATCTTGTATGCACAGGATGTGGAAATGAAAATGTACACCACTTTGACTAACATAGCTAGCGAGCAACAGCAAGAAATTACTGCCATAATCCAAAGGACTTTACAAGATATGAGATCCAATGTCGCTGAAGTGTTGGAGGGATATATTTGTTCAGTACCATGTAAGCATCCGCAAGTGCTTAAGAGAGCGAAATGCCTGAAAACAATTTTTTATGTGAAGTCTTAAAGAAGTTCCCTTTTATTAGTAACCCTGAGAGCTGCTAATAAACACTCAATTTCTGCTTTCCAGCATCCCCAAAAGTAGCAACAATGGAAATCCAGCAGTTAGTTCTTAATAGACTAGGAGCTTCTGTAGCTACTCAAATAGTCCAGTCCGTTGGTTGTTTACAAGAGAGTTTTACAGGAACCCTTCAACGATGTGTAGAAAGTCTTGAGAAGAACTGTCATGAGTTGGAGGGCAATTTATCTGCTTCCGATGCCGTTAAACAAATCATTCATGCAGCTTATAACGTAGATTTGAAAACACCTACCTCATTTTCTGTAGTTCATACATTCATGGATAGATTGCGAAAATTGTTAGGCAGTCTCGCCTCGCCTTGGTCTTCCAGTGGACAGTTTCAGTGCGGTTTGCAATGGCAACTTCAAGTTGTGACTAATTTGATTGATTCACTGAGCTCCTCCAAGTTGGCTAAAACGATATGTATCCAGGTAAGGAAGGGATAAAAGCTAAAGATAATGCGAAGGGTTTCAGGAAAAGACGACTCGCTTCTAGTCATTTTATGAAGAAAAACTTGTTACATTTTTCAAAATTTTAGTGATCCGTCATTTATGATTCGAAACGTATTTTTCCAGTTTCAAGAGCACGTAAAATCATCGCACGAAGCCTTCCAATCGGCCATTCGAAGTCTAGAAAACCAACTTTCAGATCAGTTAGAGCAAACTGAAGAGCAGCGAATAGCCATAAGGAAAAAACACGCGCCTAGGTTCGCTAGACTGGCGTTGGAAAGTACTTCTTTATGTGACTTGGTTCGATGGGGTATGCCCAAGCCCATTCGCGAAATTGGGAGAGGACAGTATGGGGTAGTCTCGTCTTGCGAACCCTGGGGAGACATTAATCCTTGCGCTTTTAAGTCGGTCGTACCCCCTGATGACAGACATTGGAATGATTTGGCTATGGAATTCTACTACACAAGGTATGCCCTTATCAGCCCCGCAATTTTGGATAATTTACTTATAAAATCCATTTTCTTCAGAACTATATCAGAACATCCTAGAATTGTAAAGCTGAGGGGATCGGTAATTGATTATAAATATGGGGGCGGTAGCTCTCCGGCAGTTCTACTTATCATGGAAAGGATGACAAAGGACTTATACTGTGGCTTGAAAAGTGGTTTGTCCTGGCTTAAGAGACTTAAGATAGCAATTGATGTGATAGAGGGTATTCGCTACTTACACTCTCAAGGATTAGTTCATAGAGATATCAAGCTTAAAAATGTTCTGGTGAGTGCCATCATTACGTTGCCTAACACCTCTAAAAGTTGTGCTTCTAAAAAAACTTAAAATCCCTTTCCAGCTTGATAATGATGATAGAGCCAAATTGACAGATTTTGGCTTTTGTATTCCCGAAGCAATGATGTCCGGCAGCATTGTGGGCACTCCCGTTCATATGGCACCCGAATTGTTAAGCGGACGATATGATTCAAGCGTGGACGTGTATGCTTTTGGGATATTATTTTGGTATATCTGTGCAGGTCAGGTGAAGTTACCCACTCATTTTGATCAGTTCCAAAATAAGGAACAATTGTGGAACAGTGTTAGAAAAGGTAATAAAATAATAAAATGTTATATATTCTTATTATAAGAACCGCTTAGTTTGGTTGGCCAACGAATTTAATAAGCGAGTACAAGATTTAGAATGAACGAGAACCAGAAATGAAACATTATTTTTTACAGGGATAAGGCCAGAATGTCTGCCACATTTTACCGAAGCTTGTTGGAATCTTATGGAACAATGTTGGGCTGCGGAGCCTTCCGAACGTCCATTTTTGGGCAACGTGCAACCACAACTGGAACAAATCTACAGAAGTATAAAATTTGGGACTAACCAAGGCAAGTCTTCTTTTAGTCCAGAGGCTCTAGGACTTTTAGAATATGACACCGATAATTGTAACGAATATAGTTGTAACACGAATCTCATTGTCAGAGAATATTGATGGGTTGCATGTTTCTGATCGAATTTGTTATTTCAGATGCATGTTCAGAAGAGAAGAATTGAAAATGAATGATTTTAATGTAAATAGTCTGTATATGATAACGTTTTTGTTTAAACTTTAAAATATTATTTTAAATCCATGATGTTACATAAAGTTTAGCATTTTATTTATTTACGTTTATAGAAAAATAAACCTAATGGTTAAATCGCAGTTTTCCTTGAACTAAATGGGTTATTCAGCTGTTTTGAGGTTGGTAGTATGACTTTCTGCAGGGGTACTACTTGTTATTAACAAAAGTTATCTTCTAAACGGCTCATATATCAAATATGCATAGTCCGTACATCCCAATGATATGGCAAAACTAAGTGCCAGGATGGAACTTCAAGCAGAGACCTGCATCTACAGTTTTGTCGGTATAAAGTAAATAAAGTCACTACCTTTACTGTTCTCAACAGGTACCCAAGTAACTTTTCTGTGGTACATATACATTTGGTGCAGGGAGGTAGAGAAAATGTCGAGCTGAAGATGTAAAGAAAATCGCAACGTATAAAGTAAATCTTACAAATCTTCATTCTAACTAAGAAATAAATAAGCATAAAGAGTGTTTCAGGTTTTAATACATAAACTTTAATCATTTATTCTACCTATATGTACCAAATTGATTTAGTTGCTTCGTTAAGGAAATACATACTTAAGTTTCATAAGATGGGCATAAATCTTTGTAAAAAAATGCATATATAGAAATTATATTACCCTTACTTTTTTACTTGAAAAAGGTGAGAAAAACTCTAGGGTGCTTCTTCAATCGCGTAGTACAAAAGGATTAAAGATAGTAAAAGGGTATTTAACCACCTGGAGTCTTTTATTGCTGCTTCACTGTGACCCCAGTGATCCCTATTCCCCTGCATCTCCGCCTAGTAAAATGATATCATCTTTATATTATACATATATTTACTAAGCTTTTCAGTCCCACATAACAGAAACTATTAGTATATACATAAATGTAACAAAGAAAAACGAACCAATAAATCGATGTCTTATTCTAAAACCTAAGATTTGAATTTAAAGATTTAGTGAGTGTGTTGATGAAAAAATTCTTTAATTCCAATACCTAAACTAAAGCTACTTTTGGCTTTTAACATAAAAACTTTGCTTTTACAACATTAAATGTCGTAAAAATTTGAAATTCTAATCGTTTACGTAGAAATAGGTGCAATGAATGTGAAGTAAATAATACAATTACATAATAGAAATTTGCAAGCAAATCCGTTTTGCGGTCGTTCCACCGGTTGGATATATAAAATCTTGCAGGTACGCTACAAACCTGCAGAAAGTGATTTTACAATCACTTTGCTCAAAAATGGATATTATTTTTTACTCATTTGTGAGTCTACCTGTGATAATCCATTGCAATTAAAGGAGTTATCACAAAACAGATTTGATTGCGAATTTCCATTTTGTACTTTTATTACTAACTTCATATTCGTTGGTCCTATTTCTGCGTATACGCTAAAATCTCCAAGCTTAAACTACTCCTTGCACAAAATAAATCTTTTATTCAACAAAATGCTCCAGTTTCACACCATAATTTTTGATACAAAATTTTGTTCTGTACTTTAATGCACAAATAAATGTAATAAATGAAACAATCTAAAAGCTATGATGAAAATAACGATGTAAGAACTAAACGATGAGTTTGAAAATATATTTTGGCAGTTGGTAATCTGTGATAGTTATAATGTACGCTTCCTGTGAATGAGCATAAAATTTTCGTCTCACTTTAAAAACCCCCTCTACATAATTATTATTAATTCCAGTCTTCTGTCTAACTACAATCAGAAATTCAAATAAAACCTATTCACGAAATAAAAACGTTTCGTAATTAAAGTGAGTTTCTTCATATCTGATACCATATAGGTGTACAACTTCACAGCAAATGGCCTTAAGACCGTCTTACATCAATTAACAAAGATTTAGATAACTTAGGTATACTGAAGACTGCAAATTCATATTTACTTTTAGAGGTGGCATATTATTAAATTTGCCATTCTTTACTTCACAAATGAAGGATATTGGCAATGTTTTAATGTTCATTCAGTCCCCATATGTTATGGATGGTTTTGTAGGTGATTGTGGAGAAATGATATATACATGATAATATGTAAGACACATAATATGACACCAAAAAACCAAATTACTTTTTCTTCTTAAATGCCACTTTTTTAACTGTATGTTGACATATCAATCTTACTTTCTTTTGTCTTACAACTGCTTTCCTCTGTAACACCTTGTGAATTGCAGAAATTTTTTTTCTCTTTGACATCTTACTTGTTCTTTTAAAATGTGAAATGAAGTATGATCTCTTCTTGTATGAATATGTACTCAACTTATTTTCCTTTGGACAATGTGTGGGCAAAATCCTGTCTTTGATTTTAACATCCTCTATTAAATTTCCTTGGAACCTGCCTTTTTTCTTATAGTTGTTTGTTTTTTTGAAAAATTTACATAAATCTTTGTAATCTATTTCTTCCTTTACATCATATGTCTCAAAAACTATATTTACCTGAAATAAAAATAAGTGAATAATAAAAATTATTGTAGAAGAGACCCACACCATGGCCAACTAGCTATGGAAGAGGGTAACATTCTTTAATACATATGAATGAATTAAGTCAATAATAAATAGTACAAGGGAAGGGATTATCTCTCTCCTTATTTAGATAATTTTTTTTATTAATAGAGATAGATAAAACAGGTTATATATACATATAAGGAAATTCGTGCCAAGGGAATCTTATAAAATACCACTGTCTAAAAAAAAATATTTAATACATACGACTCCGGAAGGAAATATTTCCATTATTTTTGCTTTATAATAAAG
Organism: Euwallacea similis; assembly: GCF_039881205.1. Classification (NCBI taxonomy): domain Eukaryota; kingdom Metazoa; phylum Arthropoda; class Insecta; order Coleoptera; family Curculionidae; genus Euwallacea; species Euwallacea similis. The sequence continues at coordinate 1,495,558 of NC_089616.1, forward strand.
CCCATTGCCCTTCCATTTAGCTAAAACATCCTCACCAACTTGCCACTTGGACAACTCTTTTTCTCTTCTAATAAATTCTTCTACAGCTTTTAAAGATTCCTCAAGTGGAATTTCAAAGTCTTTATCATCATCTGGGATTTGACTAGATCTGTTAGCTCTAACTGGTTTCACATGTTGGTGGTCAATAACCGACGGTTGCACTGTTACACATGGCTTACACTTCTGTGGAGAATTCTCAACAAGTTCCGCATCTGAGTTGGGTTGAGATTCTAACACATTTGAGCCACATCTAATCACTGAAGAGCTTAACTCTTTGCTGACTTCAATAGGAGGTTTATTAGATTCAAGTAAATTTAAAGTTTGAGGTTCTGGGGCAGATACTTTCAATGTGAAGGAAGCTCTAACTTGGGGCAATTGGTAGTCAAAGGGCTCCTTTTCTTCGCTTTCACTAAACTCGTCTGGCACCAAGGTATTGACCATTCTATTCAAAGTACTTTTACTATCAATCAAACCCTTCTGCATTTGTACAACAACCATAGTTTCAAGGACTGCTACAAAATATAGAATGCAATATATTTATTAAATAAATTGGACATTGATTACACTTTCAACATACTTGAAAACTGAATAAATACAACTAAACATATTCTTGAAGTCTCTTTATTTACAAATGAATATCATAACATGTAACAAATAGTGTAAAATGTATAATCACAAAAACAAATAATCTTCTATTTTCTTATGGGTGTTTTCGTTTTGCAAGTGACTCCGGCTCTTGGTCCTCCATTCTGTAGGAACATGTGTAAAATTGTGTATTATACGTCAAAAATGTATAGTATTCCTTTCGGTGAAAATGCCAATTAAGTGTCAGTAACGTCACAATCTAATTAAAAGTGAGAATGAGACTTTTTGGCTAATCCGTGTTTTGTAGCAACCAAAAGAAATAGTCTGTAGAAAATCTTCTTAAGGCAGGGATAGGAAAAACAACCAGAAATTCACCACGCCTACTTTGCTTTCTAGCCCAACGTTTGTTGTTGCTACTTCGTGTTTAAGTTTGGTTATGTTTTATGTTGTGTTTCATTTGAAATTTTTCCCCTAAGCACGTGCATATATTATTAAAAATTTAGTGCTATCAGTCAAAATGAATAATGAAAATTCAACAGTCAATGAATCTGTAGTTCAACCAGAAGAATTAACATATGAAAAGAAAGTTTCATTTTGCAATGTAATCGCCAAACCCATGGCCTCAAAGAAGCAGGCTAAGAAATGTTACAAATTAATTAAGAAAGGTAAGAGCTAAAGACACTCAATAGTTATATATATTGAAGCAAGCTTTCTGTGAGGGCTATTATTCACGTCACTATTTCTATTTCCAGCTGTTCAACACAAGACGTTTGTACGTTGTGGTCTCAAGGATGTTCAAACGAGGATAAGGAAGGGTGAAAAGGGTATAGTTATATTTGCCGGAGATGTGAGTCCAGTAAATATCATGTGTCATCTACCTGGGGTATGTGAAGAAAAAGACATCCCTTATGTTTATATTCCAAGCCGAAAGGATTTGGGAGCGGCATTGGGCGTGAAACGTGGATGTCTTACTGTTTTAATTCGGCCCAAGGAGGACTATGCAGAGCCATTTGAAGAATTAAAATCTGAGATTGCTCATTTACCTGCTGTACTATAATTTAAGTAATAGATTAAAAAAATAAGTTTTTGAAGACTTTGGTGTTTTACTAATTTTCCCTTTTTTAGTTACATTGCAAAGTCCACCTTTAGGCACTAAAAAAACTATCTCTGCAATTATATTATTATTATTTTTGTTATTCAAAGGTTGTCTGAGCCCTTGGTTAAACATAAATGTTGTTTTCAGTTAGTTAAATGAAAATACTGTGCAATTTTACTCCCCTATCTGTGTGTGAGGCACTTTTCCCAAAGAGGAAAAAAGCAGAATGATGCATAACGTTTGTACTACAATATAGTCATATAACTTAACTTGTTAACTACGCCACTGACCCGGTAAGCCAATGTACTTTTTCAAACTGAATTCGGATATTGAATTTGAACTACCATTTTTAGCACGGCCCTGAGATTTTCGACATGACGCGCCAACGACTTTCAATTGTTTAAGCAATTGAATAGGCTTTTGCCATCATGTCGGTCCACAATCACCTCCGGCAAAAATGCCAAAGTAATCTCATGCGTCGAGATCATTCACACAACATTTATTATTGAAATATGACGATTTAGGACTGAGACCATGACGCATTGTTTTAATGGAAGTTTAATTGACTTTCAAGACATTTGCTAATATGTATAGTAACTGATAATAGGGTGCAATTCTACACCTACTTGCGTATGAGGCTATGTGTAAATAGAATAAACAAAAAAAGCAGATTATTGCATAGCAATATTGGATTGTTTTACAATGTCCTCATAAAAACTAATTTATTACCTATGCCACTGCCCTGAATTCGAATCACTGCACTCTTCTCGTTCAATTCAGGAACTGCAGCTCGAGCATCGTTTTTAGCGTAGCCCAAGGATCTTCGACACGACGCACAAATGATTTACAATTGTTTCTTTACATACGTCATAGCGGTCCACGGCCACCTTCGGTAAAAATGCCAAAATAATCCTATGTGGCGAGGTGATAAACAAAACAGTATTTATTAGTGTAATATGGCGGTTCAGGTAAAGAATCACGATACATCATTTTAAAGGAAATTAACACTTTCTTGGCGGTTTTAACGTTTTTTCCATATAGATTTATATTTACCTTTCTATGCGGCCCATTCTCAATAATTACCTACCTACATGAATTTTCGTCCCATCATCATGTGATTATTATTTATACATATGATTATTTTGATAATTTAATTATACTGTGCCTTTATTTACTATATGAATTAAAGGATTAACGATAATTTACGTATCGCGTGATAGTACTCGTATAAGTCATAATGCGGTTTATCAACACATAGTTCAAAATTAATAAACATACTTTCGGTGAAGAAATCCACAGGATTTATTAACTACTGCAATGCACAATTAGATCAATGGCATAACATAACATTCAATATATTTTTTAATAAATACAATTTCGGAAACATTTTAGTATACACCGTGTGGCTATATCCCAGACTAGTTTCTAGTTTTGAGCTTTGCTGGCTCCGGATCTAGTTCATATTTTTACTATTTCAAGCTAAATGCATTTCTAGTCCTAACCTTAGGAAATAAATTATAATGCAGGAATGACCAAGTGGTATTCATTTGGTGCAACAGACATCACAATGCGTAATAATTTAAGTACTGATACTTGAGCCAAATTGGCAAGGCAATTATAGAAGGTACATAAACGATGAACGGTTATCAAGCTCGCTACTACATAAACAATAATGTTATTCATTAAATAGGAGTTTATCGAAACACATGATTAACAAATCCCTGTACGGATGTTTAGCTAATTACGGAAAATAAGAAACGACGATGAGATGATACCATCATGTGAAAAGGGTGAATGCTTTCAGATGGCGAAAATGAAAAATGTATACTGACAGTAACAATGGAGCACTGGAATTATTTAAAAAAATACGTTTCCACAGTCTTTAATAATGCGACATGAATAAGGAACTAAATATTGCAATATTTGGAAATAGCTACAGGAAAAGGTCACAAGAAAAATACATTATGAATGATACAATTGACAATATGGCTATTTGTACAATTCGGATTGTACAAATGAACATACAATCCATATTTCAGACACGGCTACGCCATGGAATTTGGGAATATGTCATTTCCAAGGCACAATCTATGAATTTTCTGCTGCATCGTATTTCAGTCTTAGCTCAATTTGCCACGCGTTATATCGTAACTGTTATCTATTTGAAGGTTTCCAACCTTATTTGTCCAAATGCATCACAAATGCTCAACGATGACTTTGCAAGCAAAATGATTGGCTTAGAACCGAGTTTGTTAACTTCTTGGGCCATTATTCAAATTGCCACAGTATAAAAAAGTACTCTCTTCGCGTTTTCTAAATCATTTTGGGCCTGACAATCGAAATAACTAATTTTTAGAGTGAAGTACTTCTGACAATTGAGTTCCCAGTGTCCTACTAAATCCCTAAATAACTTCGAAAGTCTCTGACTCCATGTCATCTATATCGCTATTGTAGTTATTGCATTCAAATTCTGAAGATGAAAAATCCGTTCCCAAATATTCAGCATCACAACTAAAACCATCACAGAACATAAACATTGGGTAATCGCCCGCCCCGTTTGGTGGAACAATGATCTAGAAAGTAACAAACCATGAAATAGCAACAATTGCAACACGTTCTAGAGGAATGCGAAATATTCCCCGTATTCCACTTACCGGTTGAACCGTCTCAATAAGGGTTAGGAAATCCTCTTTAGTTCGACAGTAAAAGCCAATACAACAGGA